>NC_071982.1:5242073-5254201 GCF_026283585.1 Hylaeus volcanicus
CATTTGAGAGCTGGTACTTAGGTGGTGCCTAGCACCTTAGCATCTTAACATTCGAGAGCTGGTACCTAGGTGGTGCCTAACACCTTAGCATCTTATCATTCTAGAGCTGGTACCTAGGTAGTGCTTTGCATCTTAACATCTCAGTACTCGAGAGCTGCGCCCTGCATAAAAATGTCATACTACCCCCCTTTCCTTGTCACTAAACAGGGAATCCATCTACGTATTCACGAGTACATCCGGTGTCTCACATTCTAATCCAAACTGTGCCTCTGTTTGCAGGTACATGCACATGCTGCAGCACGTGTATCGCTCGAAGAACTTCACGAAGCCTAACCAGTACATCAAGTGCTTTCACAATCCAGAGAGGGTGGTGACACTGCACAATCACTTCCCCCTGGCCTGTCTGGGCTCGGGGTGCACCAGCTACCCTATAGAGACGGAGGACGCCCAGTTGCAGCACTACCGTGCGGATTGCGTCTCGTCGTTGAAGAAATCCTGCGTCCAGTACAGGGAGAACAGCATATTGGACACGACGGTATGGCGGTACAAGGACCAGCTGATAGAGAGAGTGACCAGGACCCTCGAGACTCTAGGCTTCTTTGGGCCTAGCTAGCGCGAGAATGGACTCAGCATTCAGTGTCTGTTGTGTGTTATTGACGATGCTCCAGACTACTTCTTCTCTCATTCGTATTTTTCAAGGCTTGCTCGTTCTTCGGAATGATCCAAAGCGGAAGTTTGCTCCTCGATACGTCGTTGAGGTTATGTTTGCCTCGAATGGGTGAACTTAGCTTTAGGCTTTCAGGCTTCTTTGTTCTTTCGGTGAAAAAGAAGAGAAGATCCTCGATCCTTCGACAAAGAACATTCCTGGTTCGCTAGATGGAAGTATTCAGGGTGACTCAAAAATAAATTCTCTCCTAAGCTGTCCTATCAAGTGAGGTTGCAAATTTTAGAGCTGCTGTGGGGCATCCATTTTCTTGGGGTCTCTCCTTTTTTGCAGCACACAGATCGGTATCTGAATTCGTTTTTTCCACGTAATAACTACCGTCGTAATTTTTGGGTCGCTCTATGTATTTCCGCGCCTCTTGTTTTCGCTTTTCGAGGCGCCAACCAGAATGTTTTTTCTTGAATCGAGGCAAACATGCACGCAAAACGAAGCCGTGTGTTATTCTTCGACGCGTTCGAAGACGAAAAGGCTGCGACGATTGGACGGAACGTGTGACGACGATTAGGATAATCTGTAGGATAGGATAGGATTACGATTTTTCAATTTGTGCCACTTGGAGAATGAAAAGGTTACAATTGAACTGGACCAACGTCTTTCGAAAGAAACATGGTGATCGGTGCTCCCCGAGCTGAACACAGCTTACGAAATTTTGTTATGTGTCAGGCCAAGAATGCATCGAACAGTGGCTGTTATTCTACGAGTGCTTCACCGAATAAAAAAGCACGAACGATCTTCCAACGACTGTGGGATTCCCACGAACGCCCGCAGCGCTACACCGTGGCCGAAACTAAAACGAAGTTCGATACCAGAGATAGAGCAAAATTTGTTCTGAACGATTCAATTCGGAAATTATCGTTTATTCATTGATATTTGTTGCTTTCGATGATATAAACTATTTTTACTATCAAAAAAGGATTGGTATTTAGAGAGCGACGACCCAACAGTTGCTTATTTCTGATTAGTCGTACGAAATACTTATCCAGATGAGAATTTTGGTCGATCGAGGTTCGATTCGTCAATCAACAGGAGCTCGCGGGAATTGCGCGCCACCTTCCTCGCTATTTTTAGCGACCATTCGACGGACCCTCTCGTAGTTCGTTGCACGCTTCACTGGCATTTTAACCTCTTCAGGGACGAACTATCCTCTGAAACAAACAATGTGACATCGTTCCGTTCCATACAGCATACGAAACATTCTAGCAATATTGCTGCAATTTTTAATATATTCTAGCAATGTTACAGAGCAAGCGTTACTCGCAAGAATACAACGACAACGTCGGACTCGTTATATGTAAATATTTTTCTATACTTCGTGCTGTATGGAATCGTCGTAAACGTCTTATATATTTAAGAAATTGAATTGTATAATTTAATCGCATAACTTAATCGTACGATGTTATTGTACACTTTAATCGTACAATTTCCCTTGTGCAATTGTATAATTGTATTTATTCGGAATTTTAGTGGTTATTCCCAAGTGACTACGTATAAAATAAGTAAGCTTACGTGCCACCATCCCTGGCGAGGTTAGGTCCAGCCATTATTTCGTCCTAGAACGATGGGAACGCGTCCGTGTGTCGGTCGACTGATAATGTTCGAATCGATAATAAAACTATATGTAAAACTATATATTTTCCGTAAGATAGGTTACTCGATACACGACGCTATCTCGACGTTCCTACGTTTATTTATCGACCACGAATATGCATTTATCGACGAAACGTTGACGCTGTCAAATCAAGCTGCACGGCCACCTTACCGTTAGTCAGACATATTCCTCTCCGAAGGCTAGAAATCGATGTGTACGTAGCCTTTTTACGTTTTTCCGTAGCTGGAGAACTTTAAATGGGTCCATTGTGCGTTATCTGAAGATAACGAAGGGAGGAGCTAATTGCGAGGTTAAGACGAGAAGCGTAGAGGAGAAAACGCTGCTAGTCACGAGTTTAAGATCGTCTTATTCACCGTGGAAATATACTAAACGACGAGAAAAAAAAATATTTAAATTTTTACCAGTCTTGGAATTTTTCAAGTCTCGTCATGGATATAACAAGACTCCGTTAAGGTTACGCCGATGTTAAAAATTAGTTACGTGACGATAATCTGTGTAAACACGACCTGTGAAACCATTTCAGATATATTTGAGTGCTTGATACGATATCGGCAAACATTGACGTTTAATCTAATTATATGGTTGACCTATAGGATGTGATAATTCTTTACAATCTTCTCGATGGCCTTCGTACAGCTGATATTTGCAGTTAAAGATTGCATAATGGTGTACAAATTCGGTATAATCAAACGAAAGTCGTGAGACCATGTCCACTATTCGATGTATTCAGTTGACGATCTCGAGTTTATGACAGTAGTTGAAGTTTACTGCGAACTAGAGCATCCGGGGGGAGGGGGGCTGGGAGGTTAGCGAAACACCTTCCATTGCCCCCTTCCCTCCAAACCGATGGTTGCAGTGTTATCAGTTGAAAGCGAGTATGCAACGCTGGAATTCGATTTTGTGACGAGGGGTACAATAGAACCTCGTTTATAGGATTAGACTCAAGCGCCCTTTAGCTGAGCCCAGTACCCTCTAAACCCCCTGTAACCAAGTTTAGTACATCCTACCTACCTCTAACCCCCTACAGTTGAGCTGAGTACTCATTGGCCCCCTAGAGCTGAGTCTAGTACCCTCTAGGCTCCCTCTAGCTGAGTCCAGTGCCCTCTAGACCCCCTGTAGTCGAGTTTAGTACCTCCTCCCTACCTCTAACTCCCTACAGTTCAACTCAGTAGCTACTAGCCCCCTATAGTTGAGCCCACTACCCTAGCTCCCCATAGCTGAGTTCAGTGACTGATAAACGAGGTTCTACTCGGATGTACTACTGTACATCCGTGAAACGATCCAAGCTTCCTTCCGCGTTTTCCTTCGCAACTTGGAACGACCTCCCGAAGCCTCGCCCCGTTCATTTTGGCATGGCGAACCTCGATCGCTTTCTACTCGATACGATCGATCCGCTGGTTGGAAACGCCGACGGTTCGTTTTTATCCGAAGGTGAGAGCGCGATTGACGTTTCACCATGAAATTAAAGTTGGACGGATCTGTTCTTTGGAACGGTATATACATATATGCATGTTACGAGGGATATTTATGTTCACAGTGGTCTATGCGTTTATTCGACCGGTTAGGTTTTATTATACTTGTAGCGCGCGTATCATTGTCCACGAGGAGCGATTGCAATGATCAGACTGACGACGATATTCCTGTCTAAAACGAACATTTACGCTCGGTTTCGCCTCTTGCTTTACAACGTTTGCACGCCCGCCGAAATGGCCATTAGCGATCGCCTGTTAATCGATGGACTCGCGTTTACGAAATGTGTTTACTCGCGAGGATCGGCTATTTTTTTGATTGGCGACACCGAGCGTTTCGAAGTGCCTAAAATCGTTGGGCGCGAGACGCGTCTCAGCTCAGTCGACGATCGACCTTTTACATGTAAATACACTGAAGAGTCGGTGGGGATAATAATAAAACTATTACGAGAAACACGTGCCTCGTATCCCTCTGTCTACTTTAGATCGCACCGTGTACATGGTAACAAAATTCGTCTCGTTTGGTTGGTAACTTTTTAATTATTGCGTTATAGTCAGTTATTTGATGACAGTAGGTGGAGATTTATTTTATGTACATCTTTGTTACTAGGTTTATGGCAGCTTTACTTTGTTTTTGAGAGTCCTATACATTTTGAGAGTTTGTCTAGACTATAGCGCTATTCCTGACTTATCGACGCAAGGTACAGTAGTATTAACAATGAAGGATACCTTCTGATGTATAGGATAATCAAAGTGGAGGATTATAGATAAGGTACAGGTTATTTTCCTCGCGGCAGAAACTCGTGATGCCATGCAAAGACTAAGGAAGAAATCTATACCTCTGCATAACCTTGCTTTTACGAGTACTTCGTCCTCTCACCGCTAGGTGCCTGTACCAGTTCAGTTCTGTGCTCGGTTACAGCATAAATGAGCAACCCAAGCATTCAGTCACCATTCATTTAACAAGTATCGTTAAATAAGTTTCGATACTATCCTACACACTATCAAACTATTATTTAGCAAATATATTAAATAGATTCTGAATTGTACATAACCTATACGCAACAGGTGCACCACGAAGCGGCAATTGATTCCGATATGGAACTTTATAACAGGCAATCAATCCATCGAACAAATTGCAATGTAAATTTTCAGATTCTCCATTAATTCCATCTAAACTGCCAACACTTTAATTGAAATAGTCCTATTCGTATTTTATAAAAATCCGTCGTTCCAGTAAAACTATCGATGTTCGATCCTGTTTCCGCTAGGCCACCCTTTACATGATACATCATCAAATTCTAAAGCTAGATTTGAAAATAATGTTCGTGTCCCTGAAACACGTGGCTTCTTTTATCGAAAATAGAAAATTCCCCTGAAAGAAAAAATAGCGATAGGCTAACCTCGAAGCCTATACATCATCTATTCGACAGTTCGTGGATTCCTCCGCAAGAAGAAGGCTCGCTGCGAGTAAGAAAACAAACGGTTGTAACGTGTTTTTCAACAGTGATCGACCCGTGTAGTCCGGAATAGCAATTTAAGACCAGGAAATCGTTCTTTTCGTGGCGTCCGACTGGTCGTCGTAGGTGGATCACTGGTAACGCCTCGAAATGAAATTTCGTCGACGGGTAGAGGTAGGATAAATTTGGAACACCCATCACGGAACGAAATACGCCTTGTGTTTTACGTTTCCGCAGCAGTTTCGCGTCGAGGACCGTTTCTCGAGCGTCGCGACGGCGAGCTGGACGATCGTCGGTATTTGCGTCACAACAAACGTCCCAAATCGATTAAATGACGAATTTACTTCATAAATTTATCGACTCTGTAGTGAAAATCATGAGCAATTAAGGAGATTAGTTGAAAGACAAAACGAGATTCAATTGACGGAGAATTATCGTTTATTTTATTATGCCATAAAAGATACGTAGAAATAACAAAGAGCAACAACAGTTTTGTTATACAATCAAAGATACGTAGAAACGCGGGAATTTCACAGAGTCGAGATAGCCAGTGCAAGTGCAGCCGAAAATGGCGTTATCGAAACCTAACCTCGAGAAACATCGGGACGTCCACGAGATCACGGATTGTCAGTCATCGAAGCCATCATATCGAGACTGAAATCGAGGATCGCGTGCACACGTGTCCATTTTCTCTCGGCGAAAGGCAGTGGCAGATATCGATGAATCGTTGAAGTGCGCTCGCATGAATAGGTATCGAAAAATTGCGAAGGGACATCGACTCGAGTGGGCGGGGATTTGAGGGGGTCGGCGGGCGGGAAACGGAAGCCACGATGTCGCGTTCGCGGCAGGAAACGTTCGACGTAATGGTCGAGACCGAAGAGCCCTCCAAGTGCATCAAGTTTCTGCGTTTCCTCTGGAAATTCTTCAGATTCGTCTTCTCCCACGTGTCCCTCATCTCGTTGGTGGTGTTGTACTGCTTGATCGGCGCGTACGCTTTCGAGGCTCTTGAAGCTGGCCACGAGAAGGAGGTTGGTAACGTTTTATCACAGTTCGTAAACCCTCGAGAAGCGCCGCCAGCGGTGAAAAGGGGTACTCGAGGGCCGCAGCTGCGCGAGGCAGATGCGCAGGAGACGGAATCGTCTAGGCAAGTAGTCTCTGCACATCTACCTGGCGCATCTACGCTTAGATTAGTTCTCCTCTTTACAATTCGACATTTGAAACTTGTACCTATTGAATAATAAACACAAATCGCGATAAGTACTAAAACTGTCATTTACTGTACAAAGTGTATGCGGCGATATTAACAGGTAGGATAGAGAAGGAGGCAGAGGATAAAGGTGTGCTAGGGGAGTGGCAGACAGGATTTAGGAAGGGGAAGGGAACAATGGAGAACATCTACGTGCTGAATGCTACTAAAACAGTCATTTATGTTTTATTTTGTAGATAAAGAAAAGCATCAAAGACATAAGGGGGGACGTGGCGGAGCAGCTGTGGAAGATCACGAAGGAAGTCGAAGTATTGATTCGCGAAAACTGGACGGACAAGGCATTGCGCGAGTTGAAGGTATATTTAAATTCAGCTGAACGAAAAGTAACAACAATTTTATTCGCCGTTTTGACAAAAATACAAGGTACATTCGTGTACATTTTTCTTACTTTTCTAACGATCATTTTCTTTTTCTTTTCAGAGTTTCGAGAGCAAGCTTGTATGGACGATGGAGAAGGAGGGATGGGACGGCAGGGAGGGCGAGGATGATATCCAATGGACGTTCGCTGGTGCCCTGTTTTACTCCATCGTGGTAATCACGACGATTGGTAAGTTTCTTGTCGCAGACTTAACTTTATTTAACATTCAATTTCGTTAACTCGATACTCGAAAATACGCGACACGTCTTTGGTATTCGTTTCGAAGTATCGTGTCCGTGAGTCGTTGCGTATCTCTAGATGAATTCCATCTCGATTAATCAACCATTTTCGCATCGATCGTTCCGGTTTATCAGAAGTACCTATAAACAATCTATCGGGGGACTTCTGAAACGACCCGACGTGTATTTCACGCGTCGCGTTTAGATGGAGACTATATTTAAATTAAGTCGAGCTCGTCTCAGTCTCCGTTTGATTTTTCTTCAGAGATCGACTGTAGACGTCGAAGTCGTCGTAGTCGTTATCGTAGTTCAGCCCGTAAGGGCTGCCAGGAGGTCTTTGATAGGGGTTGCCGTTAGGTCTTGGGTAGGAGTTGACGTTCTCCCCTGGGAAATGATAATTTCCAGACGGGTATCTGTTGCCAGCGTTGAAGTTTCCTTGCGGCCTTCGATTGCCGTAGTAATTTGGCGACTGAACGAAACTCGCTGGACCGTATTTATTTGGAATACCCTGAAGCATACAAAATTTATAATAATAATAAACTAAACTAAAGAATTACTGTAGAAATACTGTGGAACTAAAAGAATTAATTCCAAAGGCGAGGCGATAACGAAAATAAATTTGGCGAGGTTACAGAATTAAATACTACGACAAATGGTAAGTTACCCAATCTTCAATAGTCTCGAGATAAAATTTTATTTTCGTGAATATTTTCACGAGTATCATTATGGCAGCCAACGGTGTTAACGATCGTTTATTGTTCAACCCACCTGGTATGGAGGAAATTGTCCTCCTCCAGACGGTCCAGAAACCAACGCCGGGTACTTTCTGCTGCTGAAGCAGCAATATTTCTTGTCCTTCGAGCAAGCTCCCTTCGGGAAAAAATTGTCGATCGAAAAGGTTATCGTTATTTACATTTATTCGTTTTATATCCGAAGTAATCTTTTGTTCGGATAAATCGCACAACGCCGACTGAATATTAACACTCACGAATTTCAATCCGTTGGTTGGACAATTGAAACTGTATCTGCATCTGCAAGTGTCGTACTCTCGATACCTAGGGTCGTCCTTTATCCAGGGTGGCACGTAACCAGCGTCCGAATAACCATCGTCGATGCCCCCGTTGTAGGGTGGCCTGAAAAAATGTCATTCCATTTGAGAATTACGAAGAAACGTTTCGAGTATTTCACTCGTCGGTCAACGTTGACGTCGCCCAGGAGGGACAGATATTAAAAAATAATTCGAAACGTGTATTTCAGTAATAAGAATTTTATAAGGCCGGTGAACACGGTACGCGAAACGTCGAAACGAAATTATTGGGTTGGAATAGAACGAGAAGATACGAATACCTTTTTACAATGCCCGTTGGCCCGCCAGGACCGACAAGAACCTCTTTGTTGCCAGGATACGATGCTGGCACAATGGGTCTACTGTTAGGACCGTAAGGTCCACCATTTTGTGGTCTAAATCCTGTGAAAGGCCGTCCGATGTCCAAATCTTCCAGGTTCTCGTTTACCTGGTACCTATAACTCCATCACGCAAACAGTCCAGCCTTTTGTCATACAAAATTGAACGCGCAAGATTTAAATGATAAATCAACTCGTCGACGTTCCTATTATCATAGGGAACTTCAACGTTTTGGACCATCGATACTACTTCATTCGTGCCTCGAGTATTAAAAGTGGTCGAAATACGGCACAGTGTTGAATCGTAAATGGGTTTTAGAGTAATCTACCCAATCAGCTGAGACTATCATACAGAATTACCATTCGAGGACCTCCTGCTGATCGCGAATCGCTGAAGTATTCGACTGATATCTGTTCTACTACAGCGAGTTCCGGGTAATTAGGACACACTGAGATCTGAACACTTTGGCCCAATTAAGGTCACTTGCATATACGCGAACGGCTCACCAATCGTGCGTATTTCCTACTGTAGTCGTAACAATAATTGAAGCTATATTTCGAGATTAATAGTTACGCCTATTACATAGAAATCCCTACAGAGAGCGTTCTAGAATTCTCAGTACGCGCGATAGAAATAAATCGAGTGTCGCATTCAAATCTTCACGTAAAAATAAACAAAAAATGTGCAACAACATTTATCCATAAGATGGTTCATTCTCGAAGAAAGCGGTTTCGAATATTTTTGGGACACGCGTAAGATTTAAACCCGCTTGAATAACCATGCCTGTCCGTTACTCCCTGGCACTACTTCAATTTGCATTGGGACAATGAAAAGCACGTGGGTAATGTTTACAAACACCAACAGGAAGTACAAACAATGCCCAGACATTCCTACGCGTGCCCCAAACGATCTTCAACACCGATTTTCTCGCAAACGAAGCCTCGTAAAAAAAGATTGGATTGCACGTTTTCGACCGATTTTCATGCAAAGATTACGATGCAAGCGAAAAATTCGAGACGCACCTCGGTTTATCGACTCTGCTCCTTTGCTCGTCGTCCTTCCAAACCCAACCGTCGTTCTCGGAGCTGACGACGACGACCGTGACGCAACAGATGAGGATTAAGGGCTTCATGTCGGGCGAAATGTCGATCAACGACGTTCCTGGCTGAGATTCCGCGCGTCTGTCGGTCAGCAGGCGCCGAATATCACTGGCACGCGACTAAATGCGAGTGAAAGTGAATCGCGTCTTTATATATGCACCACGCTGGAAGGTGAACGCACCGCCAGACGAGGCTCGAGGTCCCCTCGATAGCGATCTCGGATCAACAGTTTTCGTCAGGGGTGATTCACCCTTGGGAAGGTTCCCTCTACAGCCAGTTTCGGTCACTGGAGTAGAGAAAGTCTGGGGAACACTTGCCAATACTGTAGAACACTTGCCAGAACCGTAATAACCTCTTTAAGAATGAATTATTTCGCTTGGGGCGAAGCGAAATGGAAACCGATACTGTCTGCGACTGTGGCGGGTAACGGGTAATTTGAATAACGAATTAATCGATTTTATTACAGCATAATACAAAGTACAGTACAATATAGCGCAATACAATATATTTGTATTGGAAGAATAATTACAAAATTTTTGCTTAAATCAGTCAGCGATTTTAAATAGGAATAGACCCTGTAGGAAAGGTACATAGCGGGGTTTATTTCGAACGAAATTTCCCCAGCTAATTGGCTGAGGTAACACAACATGAATGCCAGTTGTTCACCTGATGCACGAGTGCAACACAGAGACACGTGGGTAGAGGTTACACGGGAACAGCTCTTTCTCCGCCTTGTCCTTCGGTCTGGGAAAATCCGTTGGTCGAAGAAGGGGAAACGGAGCGGTTGTTGGTGGTTCTCTGACCTATTTTTTTCAAATAAAATCAAGCGAAATGGCGTAAGACGTGACGCGATCGTGTCCACGCCACGAAGGACGTCTGCATTGTTCGCACGCGATCAGGATCGCATCGAAGACAATTTCTACCGTTATTAGAGTCATATGTAACGTAAACCACTTCTTACTTTTATTGAAATAAATTTTCATTTTTAGAGGAGATTGTGGGAACGTCGATTTAGAAGAAACGGGAAATGGGAGACGAAGAGGTTAATCGATGTGATCACTGGCGAGAAACGCGACGAACGTTAAAATCGACGAAAACGAATTACCAGAGGGGGAAGGGAGGGCCCATGGTTTCGTGACTTCTCTCCTGCGGAAGAAAAGTGAATTTCCATGGTGGTTGGAGTACCAGCGCCAGTGAGAATGACCTTGATCATTGAATTTTCTTCCAAAAGGAACGTTTGATCGTTCCTCTCCCTCCCCAAATAAAATTATACGAGGATCCCCGAGTGGCCGTTTCCTGCGGTCAAAGATTTCGTCCTAGAATCGACCTCTAATACGATTTCCTTTGTCTTTCGCCATGGTACGCGATATGAGAGGAAAGTGTGACCATCTAAAAACGGTTTACCAAGTGGATGGAAACGTGCGATTTTTCTTGAATTTGAATACTAATTATTGTCAAATGACGTAATGCTATATGTATATGCGTGTATTATATGTTAACGAGACTATTACGGATCGATTCGTGAGGTTTTTCCAGCGAAAACAAGCCCAAACACGACCCCGTACCAACCACTTTCAATTTCGCCTAACCTTTTCTTTAAACATGTATTTAAAAATAATCACAATAGAGTCATGATTGGACACAATGTCACCTGGAAAGCCTTGCCAATCTATCCATAACGTTCTCAAATGTATCGTTTTAGTATACACGATAACTCCTCGATAAAAGGACGGTGAACCCATTCATTAGAGTCGTTATATCGAGGAAGAGTAGCTATTTCATACGTACATACATTATTTTATTTCTGGTAGCATATCTCCTTTGAACCGCGGGCGGGCTCGAAAAATGCTTGGAATCGTCGACCTTTTCACGAAACTCTTTGAACCAAATACGCGCCCGACGAGATCGAAGAGTTCCAGAGATTCCATCGCGAGGATAACGTATCGCGAGCGCTGGTTGGAAATTTGCTCGAGCAGCCTTATCGCGGGCACAAGGAGAATCGGTGAAACGGAGATCCGCGACGCGTGACCGAGTTGCGTTCCGAAATCAACCTGCCCGCTCGGACATCCGCTACTCTTTTGTGTTTCATCGATCCTCGTCCTCGTCCGGCGGATGCGGTTCGTCTCGACCCTTTTTCACTTTGCGATTTTTCGAATCGCCGAGGGACCTGTCTGGCTCGAAGAAAAAAAATATACAGCAGAACGTCATTTATTCGAATAGGTCGGGGACAAGGCAATTCGGTTAATAGAGGTTCAATAGCTAGCCTCTCCATGGTAATAGAAGCCAGGGGGGCTAGTTGGTATTAGACTCAGATAAGGAGAGCTAGAAGATATAGAGGGCACTAGGTTCAGTTATTGGTGGGCCAGAGGGCACTAGCCTCAGCTGTTGGGGGCTAGAGGGTATTGACCTCAGCTATTCGGGGATTCGAGGGCACTGGGTTCAGCTATTTGGGGCTAGAGGGCACTGGGCTCAGCTATTGGGGGCCTAAAGCATATTG
>NC_071982.1:5254211-5266843 GCF_026283585.1 Hylaeus volcanicus
GGCTAGAGGGCACTGGGCTCAGCTATTGGGGGCCTAAAGCATATTGGGCTTAGCTGCGAAGAGCTAGAGGATATCAGTTATTGTGGAGCTACAGGGTACTGAGGTCAACTATTGAGGGGGCTAGAGGTTTCTGGACTCACCCACGTGGGTCCTCGAGAAACATTATTCTAGAAGGATTATGGTGTGACATAAAAACTTGACTTGAATAAAGCCCTGTGCTCATTCCCAAGGAAGAGGTTAGGAGTCCAGAGCACCGTGACGCGCAGGAAATGTCACGCTATTGGGAACGAGGGTCAGGACGTAGGAGTATGCTAATCGGAAGAACTGAGCGAAGATGGAATCCCGACGACCTTGACCCAGACTCGAAAATGAATCTCTGAGACGGCGGATGTCGTTACAAGGTCGTTGCGAAATCCCGGATCGAAGGCTGGACCGACCTCGACGATTCTTCCGAATGCTAATGTTTAGTTTTGTTTGCATAGTAATTTATGGGTTACGCGCGAGGTGACCTTGGTCTCTGGAGAGTTTTACTTTTACAAATAAAGAGAAGAAGAATCGTAGTTTAAAGAAAAATTTTGGAATAACGTCGACGGGGTCGTTGACTCCCCGAAGGTATTTCAAGTCTCAGCAGAGAATTAATTGCGCGTTACGCAAGCGGGAAATTACGCAAGGCTAATCGAGCGTTCCTCGCCGCCAGGGTACGGTCACATCGCTCCGAAGACCAAGAACGGGAAAGTCGTGACCATATTCTACGCCATCCTCGGGATTCCCCTGATGTTGCTCTGCCTCTCCAACATCGGCGACATTATGGCCTCCAGTTTCAGGTAATTAGCCCTAAATACCAGCTTCCATTGTATTGCTTTCAAAAAGTGTTATCCTTTTCGTTTTTCCGTGCGTCGTATTTCCAGATTTTTATACTGGCGTGTCTGCTGTTACGTGTGCACAAAGCCACCAAAGAAGAGGCGACCGAGACACAGTTTGAGCAGATCGTATTCGACGCGGCAATCGGGGTAACATTCTGTTTCGTAGCGAGTGCGATCTGAGATCGAGCGATAAACGTGTAATCAAGGTGAATTTTTGAGTAGGCGATACGGGACGAGCAGGGGCACTTTTCGTCGGTCCATCAGGATGAGCCAGAGATCCGCAGACTCAGCGCTGGGCCTGTCAGAGTGCATGACGAGGTCTTCGTACTCCGACACCGATTGCAAGTACGCCATCTTGATGTTGTAGCACAAACATGGTCGCAGTGCGTGCCTGCTCTCTGTCGGTAGGGCGCGGAACTAGATCCGTAGATAGAGAGGTTATGTTGATACGTGGTCTGGATTATTCTGACCCCGATCCAAGTCAGAAGAAGAATTCTCAACAGTCACCCAACTAGTAGCGATCCAAGTTCATAGTTTCCACCATACTAAATTCACTACTGACTCTATTTGTTCACCTTTGACAACGTGTCTTCTCTTTTGTTTTAATGGAGGTACAATGCCCGTCGATTCGAGGACGTGGATCAGAAGAGGCTGAGCCCCTATCAATCGCCAGGAAATCAAAACTTAGGATTCAAGGCGGCGACAGTGTGCCGCTATTCGGACTTACCAGCGGAAACCCCGAGAACAAGAGGTAGCTAGACTTCTCATGGACGCGACACGTTTGAAAAGGAAGTGTCCGATTCTATGTAACAATGCATTCAGCTAGCCCCAAGATGACAACGCAATCGTTGGACAGAAGGCTGGTAATGAATCGATCCTCGAACGATACGGACCATTCCGCGGTTTTGTGCAACAGATACGTCCTGGACGACCTGCAGGACGAGCTGCGACAATGGCAGACTTCCGCCGGACACAGACGTAAATATGTCGCGATAAATGCTCCCTGGCCAAGAAACGCTACCACATTATAGCGATTAAATGTAGCGAGCAACTAAAATTGAGGATCACTCACAACTACAGGGTCCTAGACCGCTTTAGTCTACAGGTCCCTAGGCCATCTTAGGCCACAGCTCCCTAGGCGACCCTACTCTTCCACTCGATAATGATCACACTCTTGCATTATCTATCAGCAGTAGACGATTCGAGCAAATCGCGAGCGAGAGATACAACAGAGAAAACAGACAACGTCGAAAAGCCTTCGTTCGTCACGAGGTCCTTGCCCAGAAGATGCCTATCCGTCGAAGGGACCACCGCAAACTACGACAGGACGACCCCAGGACCGTCGTTACGACTGCCCTCGGTGTACATGGAAATGGAGAACATGAGGAGACCCCAGTCCAGCAAGATCAAGCGTTACAGGAGCAACTACTCTGTCGGTAAGCGCATCTTCGCGTGACACCGTCTCCTGTAGGTCCTTCAATGGCATTACCTTCGAGTAATCGTCTTCTCAGCTCGATCCTATAGAAGGGACACCCTAACGGTGGACGCGATGCCGTCAGGAGGATTCCCTATGCACAGGCAGGTTTATCCCGAAGATTTCGACTCCGAATACGAGTACTACACTACAGACGATCAGGATAGGCAGCCCATAAAGCCCGTGCCTATCTGGCTATGCGTGTTCCTGGTGGTCAGTTACATATTTGGAGGCGCGTTCCTCTTCAGCGCCTGGGAAGACTGGCCGTTCCTCGACTCCGCCTATTTTTGCTTCATCACCCTCACCACCATTGGTGAGTTGTACAATGTTGAAGATTGCGTTTGAGTCTCCTGCTTTGAATGACGGTGTACGATGAGTGATGTTCTAGTGCAGGGTTTGATAGTGTAGGGGAATATAGTGTTGAGGCTTCCCCCACTCACGCACAAGACCCCCCACGCTCTCTCTTTTTACGGTGGTTTCGCAGATAGAGTGGTGGGGGAAGCGGAGAGTCAGGAAACCGAAGTAGGGGCACAGCACTAGTATGAAAGGGGTGGAAGCTGTTCGTTGTTGACCTGCTCCATGGGGGCAAGCGTGCCGAACCCTGTATTCTAGTGTCTTAAAGGTTTGCTAGAGTGTATCTATTCTGAATTTGAAGGACATTCCAAGTGTCCAGGTACGAGGACTCGACCTGCATTTGTCGAAAATGCACTTTTCCTGCTTATTGAATGCCTTTGACGCCTTCTCTTGTTGCCTTGGACGATTAGAATGAACGACGATAGAGGATCGTAAGGAATCGGGGGATTTATGGTGTTGCAGGGTTCGGGGATTTCGTGCCAGCGTACAAGCTCGACGCGCACAAAGGCATCGCGGTTTGCTCGTTGTACTTGCTATTTGGAATTGCTTTGCTGGCGATGAGCTTCAATCTGGTACAAGAGGAGGTCATCAACAATGTGAAGAACGTCGCCAAGAGGCTCGGGATCATCAAAGAGAGTGACGACGAGGAAGAAGCCGACGACTACGACGCGTATGACGCTGAATACAATGACGAGGTCGACAACGAGTTCGAGGGCTACGTTCTCGATGCCCCTCGATCTTACTCGATGACGAGGAACGCTCGTGGAATATCCATCGCGTAGTCTACCGTCTCTGGAATCTCTTTTCTTCCCGGCAATACAAAATTTACCCTATCTGCTTCGCTTCTATTTCAGATCATCGTTTCCCGATGGTAATTGCGTGGAAGTGAGCGAAAGAATCGACTTGGTGGAAAAAGTTCCACGAAGGAGAACCTCCTTCTCTTAGGCTTAAGCCGTTCTCCCACCTAGATGGCGCAATTTGGATGGTGCTGTCACCTAGGAAAGTTGGGAGCGGAGCTAACATCGCGGGCGCCTTTGCATAGGTGGGAGAATGGTTTGAAGTGACTAAAATTTTGTTTATTAATATGGATCAACTATTACCTCTGGTTCTTCCGGTGGACATAGTACGTTACAGCAAAGATTCACGCGATATGCTCGATCCTGTCACTACGTGGGGAGAGGAGAAGCCACTTTAATAGTGCAGCTGAGCGGTAGGTCTCCCAAGTCAATTATTTCGGCGACTTCACTGTAAACGCTTCGAAGCAGGTCGTGGAAAATGTATATCGAAGTAAAAGGAAGGATTAGCTTGAAAGTTTCTCGGGAAGATTTCGGAACTTTCATCGGGCTTGAATCCGAGTTAAACATCTGGTTCAGTGATGGCACCCAACCGAGCATATTTGCGTTAAGTTAATTCTTGGAAAAGATGACGACGCCCCGCGAACGTTTTATACTTTGTCGAGTAGAACAGGTAGCTATAATAAAAAAAAAATTTCAACTCTGAATTTCAAGGTTTTTATTATTTTTCTACAGTTGTAAATACGTAGATAACAGTCTGAAAACGATACAAGATATTTTTTATTTCGTTCCGTAAATGCAATTCGCTTGAATCACGAGTTTGGTGAATCGCTCAAGGTAGTCTACGGAGTTTATCCCCACCATACCGCATAGCTCCGCCCATCACAATATTTGGAGACGCCTCTATACACTTTAGGCACGCCCACCATACAATTCGGCTCCATTTACTACACGCTTTGATTGTTTTCAGCTATCCTACCACCGTATATCTACGCAGAAGCCTAATATTCCCAATCCAATCGTTCCAAAATGGTCTTTGACCGGACCGTTCGCCTCCCACGCTTAGATTAGCCAGAGAGGCTCATAATTTCTCGCCAAGAAGGGTCGAAGACACCTCGAGGACGAACAGTAGCCTCTTCTTTGGCACGTGATGAATTTCCACGATGCGTAGCCCCTCTTCCTGCACGATTTTCCCGTCTACCGGGTGTCCAGGAAGTCGGAACACGATCAGGGACGGGTAGCTTGGAACCAGGTATTTTTAGCGACGCGCTATTTTCAGTGTGTCGAACGAAGTGGCACGGAATCAGTGTACGAGGGAGCTTCGAGGAAGCGGCTCGTTCGCACGCAATTATCCGTAGCGGTCGCGAACAGGCAGGCTCCCTCTTCGAGGTATTAATCCGAACACTTTGATACGTCGAGTCTCGCGGTGTGACGGGATCTCGCCACCTCGGAGGACCCCGGCGATCCTCGCAAATTTCCTAAAGCTACTCGACGAGCTAATCGCTGTAGATAGTCATCCTAGACGGTCGCTTGGCCCCCCTGACAGCGGGTAACCGGTTCCCGGATGTAGACTATTCCTGTAGCTTGCAATGGGTGTAGTCGAACGGTATCCCAGTTGCCGAATGAAACGCTGCGAGTAGCTTTCGGTAGACCTCAGCTGTAAGAGGCGTTCGGTTGCCACCAGTTCTCTACGCGTGCTAGCCGTATAGCCTAGAGGGCCAAAGGTACGCCTATGTGTTCAGTGTCGCCAGATTGTGCTTATTGTTAGTCCAGTGTCGTGGCATGAACGAGTCCCAGCGAGAGTTTCGGGTGACAGGGGGACGCTGATCTACAAGAAGAAGCGCAGACGTGTCTGGAGGGGGACGAGGCGTGCAGCACGCGCCAACACGTGGCGAGTTGTCGCGATAGAGCGTGCAACGCCGGCGGAGACATAGACGCGTCTATGTTTAGATCGACGGACGGCCACGAGGGAAATCTTAACGGAGTTCGGGAACGTGTCGCGTGGGGCGCGTAGGACGACCAGCTCCGAGAAACGGACGAGTCCTAGCGGGCCTCTGGCGTACTGGACGACGAGAAGTTCCTTTGAAACGGGGATTTGACTCCGGATGGGAACTTTTTCGCTCTCCGTCGGGTCGTGAACGGTCTCACAATAGGTCGGGTTAAGCGTTTCCGATTCTTCACGGACGAAGTCGATACCAGAACCTCGATAGTCTCGATATAATTCAGGGATCCAGAAGGGATACGACGTTTTCCATTAAACGCGTCGACTGTAATTTTCTGTCGGACTGGGTCACCGATTCCGCGTCCCCTTTTTAGCATTCTGCCGCGTCTTTCTGTCCGCTTAGCTGGGAAAAGAGGAAGCGTCCGTCAGGAGACGTAAACTGCTGTAAATTGTCCCCCCCTCGTGCCTGCGAGGGGAAATTTATCGGTTTACACAGGCTCAGGTAAGGCTTCGGATGTTGTACCTACCGGGAGTGGGTGTTACGAGTCTGTTTTTTTCATGACGCTACCGAAATACTTCGGCGAGACTGCACCGGTGAGTCTCAAACCCCTCGACGGGGGGACCTTTGAATCTTTTATAGCTCCTTGCGCAACGGGTACCCCATCGGACTTACACAGGGTGGCCATAGAACTTTCGAACAAGCTTAAAGGGAAGTGGATGAAGCGATAACAATATTTAGTGGACCGTTTCGAAAGAAAGGAGGATGGTGGGAACGATAACTCGAACTAGGTTCGAGCTAGAACAGTGAAACAAAATTAATTAGGTTCCTTAGTCCAAAAGCTCGTGAAATACGTAGTCGTTTTTATAAATATACATTTTTAATAAAATGGCATCGATCCAAAGCAAAACGCCACATACACGATACGATCTGTCGTACGACTTATCGACAAGTTGTACGACAAGTACGACAAGTTGTACGACAGATCGTGTCGTGTCTGGAGCGTTTAAAACATAATATTTTCCAAGAATTGCGGTACTTAACGTTGCATAAAAAATACAAATATCATTGTTATTTAAGAATCTTACATATTTGACTAGGAAAACATATGACGATTACATTAGAAATAGATTCAAATCGATAGATTGAAAATTGGCGAGGCTAGAGTGTCCCTCGACTTTGAAAATGCAGTCTCGAGAAAATTTAAATGAATACTACCTCTAACGTTTTTCTTCGTCTTCCAAGAGTCTGCGTAAAGAGAAAGCAAATAAATGCGCGTCCTTCTCGAAATGCACGCACTCATTTCACTCTCATTTTTGATACTTGTTTTCCGAGAAGCGTATTCATATCTTTGGTACTTTTTCTCGCACGGGAAGCGATAACCGTAACGTACGGCGGGTAAGATGCTCGAGGTTCGGTTAGTTTTACAGTTTAAACGCGTACACCATGACGGGGGGGGGGGGGGCCCGAGTCGGTTACAGTACGAAAATTTCACGCGCCTTAAATTTTCATCCCGAAGGTCGCGTGTGTCCTCCCATTACACAGACAAGTGGCATTCGTCACGCATGAAAGTTTCAAGTTACGGTTCCCTTACGCGAACCGTGCAACGTTTGTCGCGTAGGTTAACCTGGCAAACCCGCTGGGAACAGGGCAGTTATTTTGCAATTAGTCCCTCCTGGGGAGGGTTTCAATGTTTTTCCACCCTCTTTTTTCGAGCACAGTTAGCAATAATCGTCGCTAAACGAGGGCAGCAATTTAAAATCCCTCGTTGTGCTTCATTGGAAAGGTTGTGAACATTGGAATCTTCGGGGTTGTAAGGTCTCTTACCCTAAAGGGGCTTAACACATTGGCGACAGGCAGATACTTTACGTTTCTGAAATTCTGAAATTGAACATCGCAAATTTGTATCGTTACTGCGAAGATAAAAATTACGAAACATATTGTGAAATATCGATGTTGTATATATGTGAGGTATAAAATAAAAGGATATTAATAATTTGTTCATAAGCAGGAATTTGAAGCGACGTGAATTCTTCAAGTGGTGACAGCATGGCCTGTGTCACGGAGGCCCATCGAACGTCGACACTTTCTCCGAGCGGTGTCCAGATGTTGCACAGGTCTGCGCCACCTTCGAATCCCCGAGTTTAGGGCAATGGCACCTATTCGGAACTTGAGAACGAGAACGTATGAAATTCTAAAGGCAATTGTGCAAGAAGCCGCAACTCTAAAAAATAACGTTGCCTCGTGTGTGCCGAACGGAAGAAAGTTGAAAGGCAGTTGAGCGTCTCTAAGTAAAAAAAAAAATCGTAGCATATCTCAGATACGTTCCCTGACGATTCCAGACTCCATGGAATCGTTCCTTCGTGGAAGAACATTTCTGAATATTAAGAGAGAGGCGAAGCGGAGGTAGCGGATCGAAGAAAACCGTCGGTGTATCTCGGATGGTGGATGAAAAATGGAGGGGGATCGGCCATCGTATTCGTCTTCGGACAGAAACTGGCAGCGTGGAAGTTATCGCGGTCGAAGCGGAAGAAGAAGAAAACGAAGACGGAAACGGTGGGGGGAGAGGATAGCGGACTGGACGAGGGCTCTGATAGCCTTCCTCTTCAGCAACGTTGGTATAGTGTGTCTGGTGGTTGGCTACACTATAGCCGGCGCTTTCCTCTTCACCCACATCGAGGGTAGATACAGCCTGGACGTAGCTGGGGACGTGATCAGGCTGAGAAACATGACGGCTGCCACCCTCTGGGAGCTCACATCCAAGGTGACGAGTTTCTTTCTTCTCCGCGGATTGCTTTTGTACCTACGTCTCCTCCGCGTTCATTTTCAGAACGTGTGCCATCAAATACTGCATCCTTTGCTCCGTCTCTATGCTTCGCTATGTTCGACCTTGTTTCCCACCTACAGTCTTCATCGGATTCCCGTTATCCATTTCGCAGAGAATTGTTTGGTACACCGTCGCGCCCCAAAATCGTGTTGGACTTCTTCCAATCGTTCGATAGATTACAAGGACCCCGGTGAGTCGTCGGGCATTGTATACAAACAATTTAGTAAAATCAATCACGATAGGCCAGTTCGTTGTTAACTATGTGCTTTCGGGTATTTTGGGCTGGAAAGTTACCTGGGGGGCTCGTTGCAGGTGCTTTTTATGATCAAATGGGGTAGCACTCTTAGTATATACTATCACTGGATATTGGAAACAAGATCGAATAGGGGATATGTCTACATAAACTTTTTTCATCAATTTCATGTCCCCAATTCACCACCAATTTCTCTACATGTAACAATAGATATACAGGATGTCCCAGTATTAGCGTAAGAATAGGAAATGGGGGTAGCTGAGACGATTCTGAACCACAATTTCCTTTGCAAAAATGTCGTATGGTGCTTCGTTCTTGAATTATTAACGAAAAACCACGGACCAATCACAGCGCGCGCTCAACCTCGACTTTCGTGGTTGAGCCAGGACGCTCCGGGCCAGCCATTGGTCCAGCCACTCGCGGCTGAGCTCGCGCTACTCGGGCGCTGTGATTGGTCGGTGGTTTTTCGTTAATAATTCAAAAACGAAGGCACATCCGAAATTTTTGCAAAGGAAATTGTTGCTCAGAATCGTCTCAGCTACCCCCCCCCTCCCCCCACCCCATTCCCGGTTCTTAATTCTAGGACGCCCTGTATGTAATATTGGAAGATAAAAGCCTGTTGGTACGATTTAGGACCTAAGTCGACTTTGTTTCACGTTGCTCCCCTTATCAGCCGTGCATTTCGTCGCGTCTAATCTTCGTCGCTGACGTTCGGTCATCTTTTTGCTCAGGAGAACGTGTTCTCCGAGAGGATCTGGAAGGCGAAAGTCCGAGCAATTCTCGAGAACTATCAGAGGAAAATGGTAACGGCCATAAAGAACGGCTACGACGGGGCGGATGAAAACAAGAGATGGAGCTTCGCCGGGGCGTTTCTCTACTCCCTCACAGTAATCACCACGATCGGTGAGTTTGCCTCCCTTTTGTTCCGTTCCTTTCTATCAATGTCCCAGGAGTAACTCGAATAGTCGCGACGCGTCATATCTCTGGCGTTTTTTGCTCCCGTCGACCCCTTTCTCGCGATTCAATTGTAAAAGAGAATTTCCACCCCCGAAAAAGTAAACGAAGATAAATCCAACGAACGCTCCGAATATACAGAGACGTCGCATTTGAGACGTCGAGGCGGTCTCTGTGTTTCGTTACTGTGGAGCATGGGTTACGACCGGGTACCTAACATAATGAAACGGCCAGTGAATACTTTTATTTAAACGTTAACGTTACGAAACGACGAGTAAATATTTTTACTCGAGCTACAGTTACAATCGAACGCGGCGGCACGAAATTAATTTCTGCACCTGGGATTAACGAGATCGCAGATGAGTATAATTCTGAAGAAATGCAAGTAATTTATCGATGCCACGTACCGTTTCGATCTCTGATAACGAGTATCGGCCAGGGGGGGGGGGCGGATTAATTAATGGGCGACGATACACAGTGTCAATCGGAAGATCGATTAAGATCAACGTCCTCCGGAGTAGCTTCGTTAATCTCAGGAGGTCGAACGATGGGCGAGGGTCTCGCTTCGGCCGATAATTAATTTCCGGCCTAACGAAGTCCCTCGCGTATGATTCGCAGCTTGTCGGCTGTCGTCCGTGCGCGAAAGTAATTTTCCAGCCAGGACCAGGGATTCGGTATCGAGGAAAAGGCGAAACTGTCGCGATAAAATTTCGAGATTTCTTGGTTATCGCCAGAAATTTCTCGAGGTCCGTTCGACGTCTGAAACGCCACCGACAGCCTTCCGGATTCGGAATCAACGGTCGTGTTTCTGTAAATTACCTGGCTTATACTCTCTTCGAGTATTTTTCTCTCGTCACGCCAATATTTAGGATAGCAGTGTCGGAATTCCTAACAGAATATTCAACAGAAACGTTAAATTTGGATTTGGAATTGTGTGGATAGTCTTTACGTAGAGGAATCTCGTTCCGTGAAACGAAATGAAAGAAACAGAAATGTTGGACGATGCCTGATGGTTCGAGAAACGCGATAGGCTTACACATTCGTTCCCCAATTAGGTTTTTTAAGTGTCCAAAGAAGCTGTCATCGGTTCGCGCTGATTGTCCTTGAGAAACGCGGTCAACGACGCTGAATCGAAAATGAATTGACTCCTATCTCTGGCGACCTCGGAAGATCATCGAGCGAAAGTCGCTGTCGGAAGAAGTCGATAATGCCCTATCGAAAACGTACTCCGTATCTGATTCAACTGTTCGACCCTGAAACTAAAATCTACGAAATAATTCTTCTCGAAGACAAAATAAAAAATGAAATCGTACATTTAATCATTAACCGTTTCAAATAAATGAGAAGTATTTACATATTTATTATCACATACAATATACAAAAGCAAGCGACAAAATCCGAGTTAAACAACACTTTAATATATATTTCTTTAAAAATACAAGGATCTGAAAATCTCGCACGAAAAGTTTTTGCTGCTAAAACCGTGAAATTCGACGTGTTTGAAACTAACGCCCGAAGAGTAGCAGCGTTGCCAGCATTTTAATAGTCGTTACGTGGCGCAAAGGTTCGCAAATCTAAGTTTGCTTTTGAAACGGCCACTAAACGGGACGCGAACTGTTTCCCCAGACGTTTATGTCAACAGTTGATTTAGACGTTTGACACGGTCGGTGATCCTGATCTTGGAATATTTTCACCGACGTCCAGCGGTTCGGTCAGAATAATACTCAGACGTAACTCTGCGGAGCTTAGCGTGCAGTCTGTGTACCCAAACGATCGAACGTTGCGCAATTCGTGTAACGAGTAACAAACTCGTAAGTAAACTCTGGCAAAATCTCTCGTGTAAACCGGTTCTGCGTCGTTATCGATTTCGACCGACGAATTGGACCAACAATAGGTGGTCGCTCGCTCTTCGTGCTAATTAACTCACCGTGTTACGAATTTTATTTTGTATTTCTAAAACGGAATTTATTTTTTGCCCGTACCTTTCTCGTAATTCCTCATTATTTCATTCTTGGTGCCATTTTTTAGGGCAGATGCGCATCAATCCATTATGCGTCAGTGCTTTGTTCGTGGAATATTCAAGGGGAGCAAATATTTCTCGTTAAAACGAAAAATCATTTTGATATTTCTCATTTGGCGGACGGGAAATTCACGAGTTTCGTCCAGAATTAAATATTTCAGCTCCTTAGTTGCAATAACAATTCCATTGTGCTTTCTTACTCGAGAGAAACAAGAAGGAAAAAAGAGGAAATATTATTTGTACGTTTAACGAATAGATAATTCCACGGCTGGATAGTGGAGCCTGACCCAAACAAAGGAGACCCCACGCGAACAAACTTACCCGAGTGATAATTTTAATAAATGTAAAAACAAAAGTACCTCGCGATGAACGGGGGAAGTAAATGGAATAAAAAGAAAGAAATTTCGAAAATATACCTCTTCACCTGGCCGTCGCTCGATATTTCTTTTATAGACAAAGGACCGCGCGGCGGCGCAGGGAGATAGAGGGAATTAACGACGCGAACTTTTGGCGCGTTAGAGGGGTTGCGCGGGAGCGACCGTTTAATTAATTCCGGGGGTCCCCCGTGGCGCCCTCCCGCCACCCACACGCTCTCCTCCGCGCTGCCGGCAGCTCAGCTCGCTCTCTCTCCGTTCTCGTTCGAGACGGGACCCTCCTATCCACTTTATCTCGACCGTGATTACAGGCCAGCAGCATCAGCCTAAAAGGGTCGGCTAGTCGACGGCCAGATCGATTCGCGAGCCAACCCTTGCGACTCGACCCACGATAACCGCTTGGGACGCGTCAAAATTCGGGGCTGTGCGAGCTATCCCGTCCAGCGAACTGTTTTGCGACGGAATTCAGGGACATTTTCTTGGGCACCGATGCGCGTTATGACTTCTCAGGCCTTCCTCAGATGAAGGGAGGGCACCCTGAACGAGGGGTGGTGAGGAAAGAGGAGCAAGGGATCTTTCGTTTCTGGGAAATACGTGGTGTAATGGAAGCTACGGGAGGCTATAGGAGGCTAGAGAGGTTACCGAGTCTACCGAGATCAGCTATGAAGGCTAGAAGGTACTGGGCTCAGCTATGGAAGGCTAGAGAGTGTACTCGACAATGATGCCATAGTGTACTGGTCGCAGCAGTAGGGGTTAGAAGTTACTGGGCTCAGCTATGG
>NC_071982.1:5266853-5267093 GCF_026283585.1 Hylaeus volcanicus
TACTGGTCGCAGCAGTAGGGGTTAGAAGTTACTGGGCTCAGCTATGGGAGGCTAGAGAATCTACTGGGCACAACTATGGGTGGCTAGAGAGTGTACTAGACTCACCTACAGGGGGCTAGTGAATACTGATCTCAGCTATAGGAGGCTAGAGAGGTTACCGAGTCTACTGAGATCAGCTATGAAGGCTAGAAGGTACTGGGCTCAGCTATGGAAGGCTAGAGAGTGTACTCGACAATGATG
>NC_071982.1:5267103-5274327 GCF_026283585.1 Hylaeus volcanicus
TACTGGGCTCAGCTATGGAAGGCTAGAGAGTGTACTCGACAATGATGCCATAGTGTACTGGTCGCAGCAGTAGGGGTTAGAAGTTACTGGGCTCAGCTATGGGAGGCTAGAGAATCTACTGGGCACAACTATGGGTGGCTAGAGAGTGTACTAGACTCACCTACAGCGGGCTAGTGAATACTGATCTCAGCTATAGGGGGCTATAGAGGTGGTAGGAGGCACTAGACTCAGCTACGGGAGGACTACAGGGTACTGGGCTCAACTACTCGTTCGTATATCCGAGGCTGTGCATGATTTCGTCCGTATTAACCAGGTTCCACTCCCTCCCCCTATACCCTCCCCCTAGTTAAAATGTCGAAACTCATCCGCTGCTAACAGGCCCGTGACAGCCGTCCATTCTGCGAGCAATTGAAATTAGCGGATCGGAATCCTTCCTTCGTGGGCCTGCCTCGAGAATAGCTCGCCAATTTGAAAGGAGACGTTTGAACCGCCTGTCGAGAGTGAAACTTCATCGAACGGAGGTACGAAGTGCATAAATCATCCGCGATCCTTGCGAGGTGGTAATCAGCGTTGCGTCGTGCACGCTGACGGATCGAGGACATTAGCGGCGGAGTAACGCTCTGCCAAGGAATTATTGGCGATCAACCAAAAGTACGCGGAACCGATGGCCGTTGGTAGGCCTGGGACAGGCTCGTTACACCACTGGCCCCGCAATCTCGCCGCGGGCCAATCAATTATCAAGATTAAGCACGGAAGCACGTGCCAACGTTATGTGTGTTTTCATCTGATTCTTTTGATCACGTGGAAATAACTTGTCGACAACGTTTTATCGCACCGAACTAAAAATAATTCATTCTGAATGTTAATCGTCAAAGGAAATGAATTTTAACGAGATACTCGAATCTCAATAAAATTACAAAAATAAATACTACAATTAAATGCTCGATTATGTAGAAATTTTCAAGAGTATTAGTCTGGCAGTCAACGTGTTAATATTCTTAATATTTTGCAAGGCTCCGTAGATCATTTGCTGCAAAACAAATTTACGACTCCCGTCCTAAAATATTTTGCAAATAATAGGAAACGTTTAACCAATATTACTTTTCCATATGATTTTTGGAAAATTCTAAAGGGACCTCTTGAGCTCGAAATTCCTGGCAGCAGAAGCAGTCGATGCATTAAAAATCCGCCGGTTCGCTAAACAAACAACTCACTCGGTCGACAGTTTCATTCTACCCTCTCCCCCCCTCTCTGTCTCGTCACGGCGCGCCCCCTTGTTATTTTTAAATATTTGCGGGCCGCGTTCGCGATTAATGAAGCGGCGTACCCGCGACCGGGTTTTCGTTCCGTTGATTTTTCCAGCGCGATCTCCGCCCGAAAAACCTCTCGTCGACTAATCGCGCGTCAGAAACCAGGACGAAACGGTTGGTGCGTGCGAACGGAAGCATCGCTGTCCTCCGCGCCGACAGAACCGCGCTTGGATTATTCTCCGTCCGCCTGGCGTATTATAATTTATCGACTTCACGGGATAACGATTTATGCAACGTCGTTTTTCACCGACAGATATTTCCACTTCCGTTCGACGCGCGGAAAAATTCGAGCAACCCACCCAGACGTATTGGTTCGCGCAACGAGTGGAGTAAACCGGGCGAGGAGTTACGAGCGGACTTGGGAGATTTATAATGATCGTGGGAATTTTTTAAGGAAACTTTGTGTGATCGTTGACCTTGAAATCCATCTAAGACCCTGGAAAATGTGAGAAATCCGCCGAGACGTATTGGTCCGCACCGACTGGAGTGACCTGGACAAGTCCGGGGGTTATGAGTGGACTTGGGAGATTTATAATGATCGTGGCAACTTTCAAACGAGAGTTTGTGTGACGTGTGCCTTTGAAATCCGTCGAATGTCCTAAAAAATGCAAGAAATACGCCCAGTCGTATTGGTCCGCAATGGCTGGTCGTGCAAACTGGACCAAAATGGATTCGCGGGGGTCAGAGCGATCGTGCGAACGTTTGATTGAGATTTGGGAAGTTTTGCAATCGGCGAGTGGGGTAAAGACTGAGATAAAGGTGTGAAGTTTTACAAGACTCAAAGCGTGCACAGTACAATGATAAAATCCTGAAACGGTAAAGCAGTAATTTTTCTTTAAATAAAAAGGAGTAATAATGTCTGCGACCAAGTATGAGCACGAAGAGATCATACCGTAGGGTCCGGATTGCAGGTTCAAGAGGGTCGACGTGATTCTTAAAACCCCCCTTAGGGGAGGGGAAGGGGGTCGTTCTCGATGGAGAGCGCGAAGCGAAACGGAGACGTCGATCGATTTTTCTCCATTTCGAACGGGCGTCCCTGGAGTCTCTTCGAGACGATTTCCATATTGAACGTGTCTTGGTAGCAATTTCGAGATTTTCCTGTAAAGTGAAACCTGATCTTTTGAGGCGACAAGCGTTGACTTTACACCGCGGGAACTTTTAGAAAATTGCATAGAAGAAGTAATAAATATCGTAATAAATATCACTCGATGATCACTCTAATCGAATCGTGGTGGTTCGTCAGGTTACGGAAACATTTGTCCGAAGACGAAGTGGGGCAAAGTGGCGACCATAGTGTACGCCATAATAGGCATGCCACTTTTCCTGCTCTACCTCAGCAACATCGGTGATATTCTCGCGAAGAGCTTCAAATGGACTTATGCTCGCTGCTGTCTCTGCAGGTGAACGTTCTTTTCTTATTCTAGTTCTCTCCTTAGACTTCAAAGGACAATGGAACTCTATTCTAACTCTACAGGGTATTCCAGAATTAGTGTACGAACCGGAAATGGGAGGTAGGTGAGACGATTCTGAGCAACAATTTCCTTTGCAAAAATTTCGGATGTGGCTTCGTTTTTGAATTATTAACGAAAAATCACCGACCAATCACAGCGCCCGAGTAGCGCGCGCTCAGCCGCGAGTGGCTGGACCAATGGCTGGCACGTAGCGTCCTGGATCGACCACGTCTCTCGTGGCTGAGCGCACGCTGTGATTGGTCGGTGGTTTACGTTAATAATTCAAAAACGAAGCCACATCCGAAATTTTTCCAAAGGAAATTATCGTTCAGAATCGTCTCAGCTACCACCTATTTCCGGTTCTTACACTAATTCTGGGACATCCTGTATACTCTGACTCTACTAATAATAAACCAACGTAAAAATTTGTTCTGTCAAGGTGTCGCAAGAAACCGCGCGAGTTGACAGTGAGAGGCGTCCAGCGCGATGGCGTCGACATCAGGAAAAATCATTGGCAGGTGAGTTTCCTTGAAGACATAAAAACTTGTTCGTCCTCGCGGAACTTTGTCGAAGCCTGAGGATCGAATCGATGCTCGTGTATTTGACAGTGACGTCCCAATAGCTTTGAGAGTGGTCAGACTGTGAAATTAAGAGACGTGTTCATTGATAGATGGTCAACATGCACGGAAGGGAGATCGAGGCGTCCAGCGTGGACAAAGAAATTTCCTTGGAAAGCAGCGAGGGGCTGGAAGAGAGCGATGGGGATGACGATGACGATGGGAGCAGCAGCTACGACCCGCAGCAAGTCACGGTGCCTCTGACCATATGCGTCGCGATAATGGTTGGGTCAGTATCGATATTTTTTAACCACACTAATGAGAATGAAATTCAAAAAATGTTTCGTTAGATTCTCCTGCCAGTGTCATCGATCGATCGACAAGATTTGCACGACGAAAACGATTCCAAACACAACCATATTTGGACCACTTTTAATTTCGAGTGAAGGGTTTCGAAAGTTCAGTTTTGAACAAATTTTCAATACGTCGATTTAGAAATCGTCGTGTTTGGACTCATTTTCGTCAGGCAGACTTCGTCAATCCATCGATAACATTCCCATGAAAATACATGGGAACGATATTAAAAAATTGCGCGCGGCACCGCTTTGAAGTTATTGCGATCGATACATTTATATCCTATACGATGCTTCATATAAGAGTAAAGGTACATCTCTCGATTTTTTGTCGGACAGACTGATACATCAGTGTCAATTAAATCCCCACAGAAGTGGAACTTCGTGTTCTAAAAGTTCCTCATTTCGAACGACTTTCCAGATACATTTGGGGCGGAGCGATCCTGTTCTCCGAGTGGGAGGAGTGGAACATGCTGGACGGCTCTTACTTCTGCTTCGTCTCCTTATCGACCATAGGTTTCGGAGATATAGTCCCCGGCGACAAGATCTACGCTGCCCAAGGCTTCGATTTATCCTTCATCTTCTGTTCCATGTACCTGATGCTCGGTGAGTGTAAACCTGTCGCGAGTCTTATTGGCTTTGATGTTTAATGTTTCAACCTCGAGATCGACGGGCAACGTTGATCTATTTCGCAAAATAAGGCTCGCAGGAAATTACGTAATAAATAGTTCGACGTAGGAAATTCGATATATACTCCATTTTCCTAGTCAACGAAACGATTTTGTAAAATATCATACTGTAAAATAATCTAGAAGACTCTAGGAAGCTGCATATCGCATCGAATTCGCGATTTTACTTGATTCTTTTCGCGGACCAATACGTCTCAACCCAAACCAATACAACTGGACGTTCTCGGTTCAATTTTCTCGAAAGTTTACTCGTTGACATACAATTTCTTTTGACGTCTGCGATTTGAATCGTCTGTTAAAGAAAATTGGCCACTCGAGAGAGAAAAAATGCCACCTACACCGTGTACAGTCCAGCGATGGCGACAATAACGTTGCAACGGTGTACAAAAATCGCGAATCGATCATTACGACGAGAATTCATTTGACGTTGATGACAAAGATCCCATTTATCACGCGTACAGTTCGTCGGGGGAGTTCCCCTGCGCATTCCAGCGAGGAGACAATAATACAATAGAAACGATCGATATCAATAATTCTCAAGAGGGACGATTTAAAAACTACCAGGGAACAGAGGTAGATAGAGTTTGAGTCGCGCGCGTGGCTTCGTTGGACTGTCGCGAAATTCGCGTCGTAATTGTTCTTTTGCTGGAGCGACAATCGGATTCCCGCGGATTTCCTGAATGGGCGCGAGGGGGGGTTTGGTCGATCGGGGGCCGGTGGGGAGCGGGGAAGGGAACACGATGTCGCGCGGGCGGACTTAATCGTTTTAAAAGAGCTCAACAGCTTTAACTCGTCGAACGGGACTCCCGTTATCCGCTTTGGATAGGCTGGTTTCGCGGCGCGACAAAACCCTTTTATTTGCGCCGCTCGCGCGAAATTGTTCGTGAAACAAAATCCTCGATCACCGATCCAATGTGGCGGTTCGTGTTTATCAACCGTTCCATTTTTTGCTACGCAACCGAAGTGATTGTTCGTCAAACTTGACCATTCCACGTATTAAAATATATTTATTTACGCGAACCACCCTGTACATCGTTCCGAAATTTCGTCGCGGGTAATTAAGGTCCACCTCACACCTGCAAGTGGCAAAGTGTCGCGAAGCGTGTCAAGGGTTACGAGATCGATTGCTTCTTAACCCTCGCCGCTACATACACTACGGGACAAAAGTTTGACAACGCCTGGGACCTCTCGAGACCGTCGCAGATCGGTGGACTCGATTTTTACCGACGGTTGATTGTTTACAGCGACGTCAAAGAGATGGAACATTTCGGGTCGCCGTTGGTGGGACCTCTGAGTGTTTATCGTTGTCAAAGTAGAGAGACAGTTTGTTAGCGTCTGCCAAGCTAATCGATCCTCGATGGCCCGCGCAATTATCGAGGTCCTATGAACATTTATCGAGATCTCGCAATTTATGATTCGAGTTTGATCAGATAATTGCCTCTTCCAAATTTCAAAACCTAGGCGATGGCTACTAACTCACCTCGAATTCTACTCCTAAGCTGTAGAATAAAACTCCACTTGCTCGACTCGATCTGTACGTACAAGTGTAAATCGCGTTTCAAATAGGAACGACAGAATAAACAGGAAAGAATGGGATCGTATCGTCCCTTGATGGTATCTCGCGACGAGGAGCATGAATTTGACGTCGCTGTGTGTTGCAGGTATGGCGTTGATCGCGATGTGCTTCAATCTGATGCAGGAGGAGGTGATAGCAAAGGTGCGCGCGTTCGTGCGTACCGTTAAATATATATTCCGATGCGACAGGTGACCGAACTCCGTCTCAGCCGCATTCTGCACCTCCGACGACGTTCGGTGAGTCCAATCTTGTCACGTTTTATTCATGGAATATCTTGAAAACGTAATCACATAGGGGGTTGCGTTAGACGGGAAAGCGATGGCGATGCCGCGACGAAATATACAGGGATGAGATCTCGATTTACGCGACAAAGCCACCCTAAGAACGTCCTTCGTCGAGACGTAAAGGACGACGTAGGAAATTCGTTGTACGCTCGATTCCATTCGTCCAAGTCAATGAAAGGATTTTGTACAATTTTTCACTCTAACGTAGTCTAGAAGACGCTAGGAAGCCGAATATCGCGTTGGATTCGCGAGCAGACCTAATTTTTTTTGCGGACCAATATGGCTCGGGCCAAACCAATACGACTGGACATTCTCGCTCAAGTTTCTCGAAAGCTTTTTCGTTTACTTGATGTTTCTTTTTGTGGTTGTGATATAAAAGACATCGAATAGCCGTGTGTAACGTTAAATTCATGACTGGAAAGCCGTATGCTTCGAATTGTTAAGAATGATCGCGTTGATTCTTTCAAAAACTAATTTCACCTGCGCGCAAACGCTAGCATTGAACGTAACGAGCATTTTCCTACGAAAAATCTCCCAGCAGCCAATAAATAAGCGAGACACGGTATCGCCGGGTAACGCGCGAGATATTCGCTAAAAAAAAAAAAATGAAAAACCGCACAGCGTTGACATTCGAGGCAGGTCTTCCGGGAGCGCAATGTCTCTCGCAAAAAGAGAGAAGTTGTTTCTATCTGCGACGTCTCGCGGAATAGATAAAGGGAACAGAATGAGGATAGGGAGGGGAAGGGTGAAAAATGAAGTCTTCTTTCGAGAGGAAATATAATGGGACAGCGAAAAAATAGATCGACGGGTCTCGAACGACTATCCTTACGCGTCCCGTGCTCTTATGCAACAGAGTACATCCCAGATTGGAAAAAGACATTCTATCTTTCCTCTGGAATATCGTGCCCTCGAAAATTTCTGAAATTTTCCTTCTGCGGTATGTTAAAGGCGAAAATTAGGTCGATATCTCGGTTATTAGCCATCGTACAAAAAATTTGTAGGTA
>NC_071982.1:5274337-5297395 GCF_026283585.1 Hylaeus volcanicus
TAGCCATCGTACAAAAAATTTGTAGGTACCAAAAAAGATTCTAAATTCAACATTCAGTCATACTTGTAGTATACATTTTTCTTTTAAAGCCAACGATAAGCGAGATATCGTCCCTGCAACTTGAAAAACTAGTTTCCACCCCTCGTACACAAGCATCAGCGTTAAAAAGGAACACTTGTCCGTTCCTTTCCACCGCTACGTGCCACCATGTGCCAAGTTCCACAAAAATCAACGCGTAACAGTTGGCCGATGTCCTCGCGAGTCCGCTCGAGTGTCTGTTCCCGAGGACCCTCCTGAAAAATAAAATTTCTGCCCCTGCTCGGCGACCTGTCCCTGTTTGTTATTACGGTAACTTTTTGACCCCTGTACGTGACACGTAGCGGGGATGGCCACGTAAAAAGAAGGTCGACGCGAAAGATCGCGCAGAGGTCCGTTGGGTCGCGTGGCCTCGGCCTTCGTCGTCCCGCGCTCCGTGGCGAAAGACGAAGGAGACAGAAGAGCGCGTTCGGCGATGAGAGCGCGCTGGGAGAGGGTGGGGGAGTTCTGGAAATAGCAGGAGAGGTTGTCGGAACGGGGCTGCGGCGTTCCTTCATGCGGCGATCGGACCGCACGAGGCCGCGCACGCGCGTCGTGTCCCTCGACGACTGATCCTGCGCCCTGCGCACCTTACGGGGTGCGTCCGTGCCGGCGACGCTCTTCATGGACGGCAGACAGTTCCCACGGCACTCGACGGACGCCGTTTCTCGTCCAAGCTCGTCTCTGCTCGACTCTCGCGTCGATACCTCCGCGACCTAACCCTGACCGGACCAGGCGTCCAGATCCGCGCCACTCGAACGCGTCCGCACGTTCGTCGTGCACTTCTGGCAAGCACGCGTCGTGATCTCGAAGATGCTGCGTCGCGACCCAGCGCGAGTCAACGTGGCAAGCCACTAAAGGCCTCTGACGGACCAGGAACTCGGAACAGCCTCTGCCCATGGCTCTGACGGACCGTGTTCCACCGATCCACGATCGCTCGTCCGAAGCAGCGACACCAGGTTCGACACCGCCGCGTCCAGACCTTCGGGCAATCGCCTCGTCGACCGCGGTTCGCGTTGCCCCGTCGCGGAGGTCGCGTCTGTGATGAGTAGCGAGTGACGCGGATCAATGTAAACGACCCCGCTGTCCAGCATCCTCGACGCAAAGTAGCCAACAAAGGGCGGAATCGGAAGGGTGACCGTTGACCGCTGTCGTCCCACTGTCCAGGAACACCCTGTACCGTGGACTGGTATTTCGCGAGATCGGAAAGTGTTCCTCGTGCGCGACGTCCTCGTCCGCGGTTTGGATCGGATAGAAGCCGGCGTTGATTCGAGGGGATCGCGAGTTCGTGGCTCCCCGCGGGCTTCGTCGACTGGAAGAAGACGGGGGATCCACATCCAGTCGGATTCGATCAGGAAAAGTTTGCCCCGGACTGACATGCCTCGCGAAACGTCTGTGGGAAGTTGAAGGCTGCTACGATACGGACGGGAGAGCGATCGCTGGTAAGGTAAGTGCCAAGTTACCCAGGAGGGTGGGAGTTTGGAAGAAAGTTTTTCGAACGTTTCCGAATCGATGCGTCACCACCACCGAGACACCTCGTGCACACGTTTAGGGACACGCACGCGATTTTTATCGCGTTGCCGCAGTTCCGGACTGCCCCGCGTCTTGTTCCAACTCCTACCGTAAGAAACGAGGTAGCCGCGAAGCGATTGTACACCTGAAGTCGATGAATCGCGACGGGTAGCATTGACAAAACCGAAGTAGGCGCTACGAAGCTACGGTCCAAGTCGTTTAAACCTTGTGACGATAAAAAGAATTGTTCCCAAATAGTGCTACCCTTAGCCAGTCTTCAAGTAGACGGGTTCCTGATTGAATCGTGCTGTTTGTGCAATTTTACTCTCTAGCTCATCCAACATCTCTCTTTTCACCAAACGCTACCCCAAAAGCCTACATTCCTCCTGACAAAGAAAAAACTATCATAAAGCAACTCTATCCCTGGAATCAATCCCAAGGACCTCCATTGGTAAACCTGGGGTAGTCAGATGTTTAATCCTCAGTCTCGCTCTCCCTACAGGGTTTGCTTCACTGGGCCATCACCTGCATGGCCCCAAAAGAAAAAGATTAACAAAACCAAGCCTCGGAACTGGAGTAACTAGTCCTCCTGGTAGGGGAGAGGGGGTGGGAAGTCACTCGAGGAGGGTAGTTTCGTCGTGTTCGCGGCAAAAGCTGGTTTCGCTGACGAGTTGCCGGGTGAGCGAGCCGGAAGTGCTAACAAAGACGGGACATTTATCGGAAGCTGTTAACGCGGCTGGCTCGAGACAACTGCGAAATTACTCGGCGAAGCTTAAAGAGCTTAACGTTGCCCAGTTCGAATTGTATTCTCGTGGACGTTGCGTGGACCGGTTGAGTTTGGTCTGAAAGCTGAGGATACGTGGATAGGTAGACCAATAGTAGCTGAGGATATGCTTTAGAGATACAGGAATGGTTGGTGGAGTACTTAGGGAAATGGGGATCGGTTGGTAGCTGAGCTTTGGAAAAAAAAATATATATATATATATACATGTCGAATTGAGTAACCTCCTTCTTTTCGAAGTCGGTTAAAAATGAGGATGAGTTGGAATCTGTACCTTGCGACACGAGGACTACTTGGAGGACATGCTTTGAATCTTGAAGAGTAAGAATGCATACTTTGAACGTCGAGACTAAATCAAGAAACATTCTTTGTAGTAGATATACTTTTGAGAGGCTGAATTGAAGCTTTCGAACATCGAGGCTACGCCAGTGTATTCGCTTAGAACACGAGGGATGAACTGAAACCTATACCTCGGGAAACGATTAACTACGAACATTGATGTAGCTCGCAAAGCGTGATTGCGAGGAGACCCTAACCGTGGCAGAAAGCAGAGGGTAAACCGAAAATAAACTGCTCGTTCACGCGAGTAATGCTCCTGCCGGTCGTTGTTCGATCCGCAACAGTCGCGGCTGTCGATTCGTCAGCGAAATTCGCTTTTACTCGGTGGAAAAGCGCAGGCGTCGCACCCACATAGATAATTCATAATGACGTGGCAGGCTATAGTTGTCATTCCTGCCCACGGAAGCTTCCACGGTTCCTCCATCGACCCTTTTCTTTTCCTTTTTGCATTCTCTCTCTTTCTTCAGCGTCTATCTCGCCATGCTCCTTCCATTCGGGACTTTTTCTGCCTCCTCGAGTAACTTGTGACTCCACGAGCACCGTGTCATAGATCTTTTAGCGTAATTGGTTCCGTGCACGTTCCGTGAGGACGATACGCGAGCTCTTTATTTTATTCATCCTCCTCCACTATTGTTTCTATTGGTATTAGAGACGACGTAGGGTTCCTAATGTAGAAAAAATTGTAAATGTTCATCGTACGATGTCTATAGTTTCGTACTGGCCCCTTTTGAATTTCGCGCCTGAAAAAGGCAAAAATGGTGCTGTTCGTTTATTCGTCATCTTTCCTTTATTCAAATGAACATAACTTTTATAGATAATTAGGTTTTCAATTGAGTTTTCGTTCTGCATTCCTACTTCTCGATCAATGAATAAATTAAAATGAATGGGAAAAGATATTTTTTAGGTTAGGTCTCAACACGTTCTAATCTAAACCCGTATCGGAACGCCTCCTTTGAAGATGTCCTTTGAATTTACTAAGACCGTCGAATCCTTCGAGATTTCTCAATTGAGCGCACCGAAGTAGAAGGTAAGCAGCTTCGCTCGTATTAGAAGCGTGAAGTGAAAATTGTTCAACTGGAGAAGCAGTTTGTTGAACTTGTATCGTTCGACGTGTTTATCCACGCCACTCCATTACGTTGAATGATCTATCGAGTTTCGTTCGTTCCACTCCTTCACCCAGCGTGGAAAGGACAACATTAAGTCCTGTTGGTCGGTATTTCTCAAACCTTACCCACGGCTGTCCACTCGAACTAACCACTTGACTCGGTAGCCCATCAGCCTATCGTGTAACCTCCTTTCGCTAGAGTTGTTTGGGGTATCCCGTATACAATGAACGATATCTCGCTTATCGTAGCTTCTACGAGAAAAGTGTACATAACAGAACTTACTGCAAATTAAATTCATCAACTTTTTTATTGCATACAAACTTACGCTAGAATCGATAGTAACCGAGATATCGACTCTTTCTTGGATACACTGCGTTTGCAAGAAATATCGCAACATAATTTATTTTTAAACTGTTTGGTCAGTAGTTTCGACTATCAAGACACATTGTTATGTTGCTTTTTTCGGGCAAGGAGTGTTCAATTTTTTTTACCAACTAAACAGAGTGCAGACCGGTTACTTTCGAGAGCTCGTAATCCTGAGGGTCTTCAGCAAATGGGCTCCCCTGCTCCACGTTCTCCTTCCTCTCTTTCTTTTTCGTCCAGCCGGAAGAAGAGGGATTAAGGGTAGACTTACGCGGGTATCCTTCCCGTTCCTTGGTCCTTTGAGGCCTTTATTAGCGGCGTTTATGTACTCGGGGCTTGTGAAATACTCCTTCTGGAAACTTATCGCCCCGGGCATTTCAAATAACACCCTTCCCACGGTGTTTCCTCCCTTGCACTCACGCGCGCTGTTTTTCTCATCGCGCTGCCGCAGTCTGCGGCGTTCAACCTGCAAGTTAATTAACCCTTTGTGCGCGGATCTAAGCTCTCCTATATCGCGCCAGACTATCTAAATTAAAACCAGAAACTATCACTAGTTACCTCTGACTATATAACCGACAGTTTTGGAAATTTTCCATTGTTCTTTCCCTCGATTTCTTTCGCTGTTAATTTAGTTCGTCCCCCGCCACAAACGTGTCGTGACGTTCGGGAACTAGGAATATTTCAGGCAGAGTTTACTTTCCGAAGCAGGGGGCAATTAGGCGATGGCGAGGCATTACTTTCCCCGCGTTTTCACCGAGTCGACGGGTTCGATTCGTTCAACGGCGAAGGAAATGAGGAAAGTTACGTTCGAGAGGGCCAAGAAAACCGTGCAGTGTGAAAATATTTTCTCGCGGCGTTATCGAGTTTCCACCATTCATTCCGTTCGAATGCGCTCGCCGTGAAAAGCGTCGTTGCGATGGAAGTTACGCCGGGCACCTTATAGGGTGGACCGACAGGGACGTTAAGAAGAAGTTAAGGACTGCTTTATATCGCTTGGAGTCGCCGGAAATCCCAACGTAGCGCGCATCTGTCTGCTACCGAAACTTCCTACCCGTTTAATCCCCTTAATTTACGTTCGGATATCGAGAAATTTTCCTTGGATTTCCTTTGCTCGTTAGAATCGACTATGTACAGCGCGATACGAGGAACTCCGTTATAACTCCGTTTAGAACAAAAACACAGGACACTTGGAAGATAAAGACTTTGGGAAAGTTTTACGTTAAATGTCTTCCTGGATATTAATCGCCTAGGCCGCTAGTTTAATGTTTACCTTGGTTGATTGGATCGACTGAACCTGAGATAGGAAAGGTATCAGAAAGTATGCTGGAAATACAGCACACTAATCCATCTGAGGACTGACAATCTTCTCAAAGCGAATAAGGCATCAGATAACGCGATAGAAATCATCTTCCACGCTAACTTCTATAAGAAGACGAATTCCTGACGTAACCTCTAAGCTAAATCATGCACCACATAGGAATACAATCGAAGCAGACCGGGGAAGATCAAACTGAACTTCAGTCCGCCTAAATCTTCGCTGGCCCACCTGAGTTGTCCGTTTGATTCGCTAGGTGGCGCGGCGGCGCGGAGCTTCCCAAGTGGCGCTAGCTGTACGCACCGCTTTAAGGCTCAGTCCTGGGCAACAGAGTAGCCGACCTATTCGATGAACGTCGACGGACGATCGACAGATAGTAAACTGACTACAAGTATTACAAGAACAGTCCTAAAGCGTTTAAGCTTCGCGAAGAGCGACGAAGTTGGCGATTAATTGCTCGGTTAATTGTCTCGCGAAGTAACAACGGTGAAAGTTCGCGATGGTGATCGGGTAATGTCGTCAGGCGCGGGAGGGAAGCGAATAAATCGTTGGAGTTGCAAGGTTTGTAAACGGTGGCGGTATTTATAGTTGTAGCGGGGGTGGGAAGGAGGTAAGGCGAGGCGATAAGGGAAGAAGGGCCGACGGGTTTGCAGGAGGGGTTAAGGAGAAACCAGAAGCAGCCTTTTTATCCTCGGAGCTGCGATGGAAGAGGTTCTCGTTCGCAAATGAGGCACGAGCGGCGAGATAAGAGTAGAAAAGCCGCGGGCCAGGCCAGGGTCGAGCGTATACACGAATAAAGGGCGATCAAACGCGATAAAAACTCGGCTCGAGAACCGATAAGACCTAATTGAATGTTCCCTCTCGATTTTAGCTGGCCATAAAGCCGGAAACTTTAGACGAGGCCTGGCCTCTGCCGATAACCCTGCAGCCCCCTCTCCCCGTACAATCCCTACACTCCACCGTTCGACACACATTTCGCTTTTTGCATAACCTACTTTGCGACACACGGTGCGCATCGTAGATTCCTTTTCAGACGCGACGCGTGGACCCTCGCTTCGCATGGCTAGTATGAGCGGCAGGCTTCAGTCCATTTACGAGGGTCCGCCGCGACGGTGGCTCCACCTGGGCGACGTAAGAGGAAGAACTTTCTCTATTATGATAGTTGAAAGAAACTATTGTAACGTTTACTGCGAAATTCTGCTAGGAAGAGAAATTATAGGGGCTACCAAGGTCGGAATTAACGACGCCATCTTGTCAATTTAGAATATTTTTGAATTATCTCGATCCACGCTGTAAAGAGTCATCTGGTGGTTACAAAAAGCTTCGGTTATTCGACCTGACTCGATCTGAAGCGGAGGTACCCTCCTCGTTACACAACCACCGCCATTTTTTTTCTTAATTAAGCATATCACCGACATCATTTACTTTCTCGACCCAAAAAAAATATTTCTCGAATCTCGAAAACATGCTAAACCGTCCATAAAAATCTCGAATGAATCGACCGTGCCGTTTGCCCGGAATAAATTCCTCGAATGCTACTGCCTTGGTAGAGGAAAATCTGACGTTCCACGCGCGAGGATCTGGTAATACTATCACGTCTTCCGCGATCCCCCGGTAATTACAATCATCAATCTCCCTCGGAAACAAAGGCGCAAATGAAACGTGAGTTTATAAAACGCCCCGCCGAAGGGAAAGTGCACGGGAGTCGGGGGACGGGATTGCGGTTCGACGACTCGGCGCTTTTATCCCAAGCGCGACGGAAACGAGATTTATCGGCGCGGCCGCGCCGGAGGGGAAGAACCGAAATCGTTCCTCGAATCCCGCGGAACCGTGTCGGATTTTCGTCGCGTTTCGCAGACCAGAGAGTAAAATCGAGAAGGAACTCCTCGGTAAACCAGAGTTAGGAGAGAAATGTCACTCGGAAGCGAGGCACCCAATGAAATTTCGCCCGTCTCGCGGGGTTCCCCTTTTTCCCTCGCAGGGTGTCCTCCGGCGTTTGCCACCGGCGCAGAAGGCAGAATTTTCCCAGAAAACTTCGAACCCGTGGGTGATACAAGGGGAAACACTACTGTAGAGATAGATTTCTTTTATTTAAGTTACTTAAAAATATAGTCATCTTCAATATTTAAAAAGCGGTTGATCAGCGGCTTAGTTAATGCGATTACAAAATTTGTTGTAAGAAGAAAATTAAAATTAAGCTGTAATAGCTCGAGCTGTCGCATGCACCAGTATGAAAGACCGGAACAATCATTTGGAGGTTATAATGGTACAATTCCTCACCCGAGGTCATACCCCAGCACACTTCGTACCTTGTGATGCAGCTCAGAAGGTGGTGAACTGGACCACACACTGTTTTCTCCAGTCGAGAACTTTCTGCAACTCGCACCCCATTGTTCAACCGCTTATATAGGCCTGAATCAGAGTTAAAGACAGCCTTGCCCTCGCTAAATAGAATGAAAAATTGGAACGGCTGAACCTCTCACCTGCGACGTCCGCGCAGCTTTCTAATTGACGCTAAGTAACGCGCAACGAGGCCAGATTACGTGCCTTGGGGCTATATACAAGGTAGAGAAGTTACTGTTATTTGTCTGCGGGGATTCAGTTGACGCGACAAGCAGATAGTTACGGGCTCGTTATCTCGTGTGAGCAGACGCATTTAATTCGAGACACTTGAACTCTTTCCGCTGTGGAACCCCGACGATTGCCGGGGTAGCTCGAAGCTGGCGCGACTGCACCAAATAATCGCATCATCTTGGAACGACTCGAAGATACTGGGGTTTGGGTAGGCTCGAATATGCTGAACCGATCGTTGGATCAGTAGGGGTTGTTGGTACATGTTGGTAGATGTTGGTAGACGATAGGTAGCCTAAGGATTCGAGTTGTGCTATTAAAGTGTGGTGGCACCTCTTGTGCTCACCACTAGAGGGCCATCACCACCATAAAAGTAACAGAGGTAGCATGAGGACAACAGGTGTGTAGGAAGCTGAAGATGTGTTGGAGACCATTAGCTATGAGGCGAGAAGTAAAAGGAAGCCTAAGTGGGGAGGTGGAAGAACAGCTTGACCTCAAAGACGACAGGGCCTTACGATACCATGGGGCTACCATAGGGGTTGCAAGGATCCATCCCTCACAGGCCTCAGGAATGGTCACTCAGCTATGGGGTTCCAGTTTTGATCCATCCCTTTTCTATCCTAACACCACAGAAGAACTAGTGTACACCTAGTCAGACTTAAACCTCATGGTGCTCGAGGCCTACCAGGTGAACAGTCTAGTCGAAGATAGAGCAACTCAAGCATCTATCAGACAAAAGGATAAACGAATTTTCGACGTGCACGGTGCTAAGTCATGGGGATTGAATCAAGCAAGCAGCACGCGAATCTACGTTATCGAAAGCGTCATTCAGCCCAGGGAGCGGGGACACGGTCAGGTTTAATTAAAAGGCGGCTCCATAAATCTCTCGACCGGCAAGCGGGACCGTAAAGAGTCCTTTAAACGACTTATTGGTTCTCGACCTATTTCCTTAAAGGCTTCCGCGACTTTCCAGCTCTTCGTCTCGTTTCGCCGATTCGCCCATTATACGCTCGAAAGGATCGTCTCGAGACCGATGGTGTCCCCCTCTACTAGGCGACGTGCTCCGACCCCGACGACCACTGCTAATTTGGCGGAACCTCAGACACCCTATAGACTTAGTCGTCTCCGCTGTAAGCGTCTGTGCAGCCGTTGCTACAGGTTCAAGTTCGGATATGGCAAGTGTTTTGGCATTGGCTACAGGACGCTACATGGATTCCGCTAGTAGGCTACGTGGCAGGGGTTGCGTACATTCAAGCTCTCTTCGACTTAATTCCAACAAAGCTGGATCGGATTAATCCTCCGCCTAGGCTACGTAGTTCCGAGGGATGTAGTGCCTGACGCCCCAATTAAATTCAGCTAACTGTTTAGCTATGGCATCGGATAGACGATAGAATGTACCCTGACTCGAGGACCCCGCGCACTCGGCAAAGGTAACATTGTCGAGGATGGATGCCCCGTCTCCCAAAGAAAGTTCTGCAAACGAACCCACAATGATAAGCCTCGTTATAGACGGTGCCATCCGGTCTATCAGACGACGCACTAGAGCCTGAACGTAGACTGGTAATTTGGCGAAACTCCGGGCAACAGGGAATCGAATCTAAACGGATTCGACGAGCCTACCCACGCCTGGTGTCCGCCTTTAGTTAGCGTCTCGCTTTCTTCGCGGTTCCTCCACTCGAGCCACCTCCTTCCAGTTCTTCGCGAGTTCGTCTTGCTCCGGAAATTCGGTCCAACGTCTCTTTGTGTCCCTCTCCCTCTCGCCCGTGCCACCGAGGCTGCAGACTCCCACGCCTCTAGCTGCTCCGGCTATCGATTGCAAGCTGCCAGGGCCGCGAAGACCCCTGGCTTCGTTGTGCTAACTCGTTACGCGGTATTACCAGCGTTGCCGATTATACTGCGACCAAACCACCCCTCCCCCTTTTTCTCTTCGCCCCACGTCTCCCGCCGTCCACTTTATTCTCATCTCCGATATCCCTTTCGAACCTTTGAGGTCAACAATCGTCGCCCCAGGTGCGTTGAAACGGGTTGCGCGAACCCTTAGGTCTTCCAAATTACGGGACAATCGTTCCCTCGGGTGTATTAAAGTATCCTGCTGAGAACCTTAGGCTATCCTACATTGTAGCTAGTTTATTAGTCTGAAAGAGAATGGGCGTTTCTTCGGATTTATTTTACCCTTCTAGAGCGATTTGTAATAGCGATAGAAAGATCTGTCTTATCGACTAAATGGTCTACGTTTTCGAGTATTATCGATAGAGTGGTCTGTAATACCAATAGAGCGACCTGCCTTATGGTTTAAGCATTCTACGTTATCGACAGTTTGCTTCACATCGAATATATAATACCTGCTGTCTCAAACATTCTCAACCAGTTGCTCTTCTGATTACAAACGCTTAAACGCTTGTCAGTTAATGACGTAACAGTTACAGTAACAGTTTATCAGGTCGGGATCAAGGAATTAATAATATCGAATCATGTAGCAATCAGGCTAACCTGAACCATTCACCAGCATACCTATTTCATTATCCTACGTTTCATACATATATTACATTACACATGAATGGTTTACCAGGTATCAAGTAATCCGATATTATTAATTTATCACAATTTGCCCGCGATAGCACGTGTATCCGACCCCAGACCAGGGTCCCTACGTTACCGAGTGACCCGTAAGAAGCAGGTTACATTGGCGCACAGTGGCCAATAAACAGCCCCTTGGCCCCTTATTTTCTCCCAAAGCGGCGTCCATTTGTCACCGTGGATGTCGCTTCTATCGTTCCGCGCCACTTAAATTTTTTCTCCTTTTGTTCCCCGCCCCGTACAGGGGCTCCGTGTCGCCTTATCGCCACATCTACGGCTCATTTTGTAGCTACTTTCTCACGCCCAGCAGGCCACTCTTTCTTTTTCGTATCCTGTCGCTCGTTATCTCCGCCCGCTCGCGCGCGCGTGCTCCTCTTTCCGCCTTTGTTACACCGATCCGTCTCTGTCTCGCGTTCCACCTCCCCGCCCCCGCCTCCTCTCTTCCAGCATGCACGTCGATTTTCCATGCACGGGAAAGTCGAAACGTCGGAAGGAAACACGGCGCACATATCGGAGCAATGTAATCCCGGATGAAATGTTTGTGTAACGCGAATAGAAGCGGTTGATTCGAATTCCCGGACGCACAAAGCTGCCCCGATAAATGAAATTTCTTCATGCCCCCCGCCCCCGTTCCACCCGCCCCCTAAACACGCCACTTCGACAGGGCTAAACGCAATGGCAACTTTGCGCGAACTTTCCCGAGTTCACGCACTGCCGTGACGGATTTATCGGGAGCGATCTACTGTACCAGTAGATCGATCTACGTTATCGACCAAACGTTCTGTGTTACCGAGGCTTGCCGGTAGAGTGATCTTGAATGTTCTACATTATCGAGAGAACGGTCTACCTTATCGACTCTACTCGATGCACTCTTATTTAAAAATTCGCCAACGTCGATGACGCTAGCATTCCTTTCCATACCGTTCATGGGCGAATAAATGTAGACCGAAGGGGTCTGTTTCATAAAACGCGGCTGAAACATTCGAACATTCGTCGAAGCGTACGGGATCGATCATCCGGGCGGGGGATAAGTCGCGCGTTGCTCCTCGAGTTCTGACGTTCCCCTATCCCCATTATCGTTCGATCGCTCCAGCCACGCGGGAGCCATTGTTTAGACGCGATTCACTCGGATTATCTTCCCCGTGTTAATTAGTTACGCGCGTTACACCTCCGTCGAGGTGTGCGCATCACATAAATTCCAATTAGGCTGGCCTATTCGCGAGGGACTCGGGATCCCTCGCGAACTCGATCAAATTGCTCGACGTTTTACAAGAACGTTCGGCGACTGAACCCTGGCTGCGAGCATTGACAATACTCCCACAAAGATGTAACAAGGAATACGTCCGCTTGAAACGAACATAGCTACTTTCTGCTACTAGCTGCCAAATTAAATCTCCGGCGAAGAAGCCTATCTCCAATGAAATGGCACGTTCTAACATTCCTACGGATTGATCAGTAAGCTTTTTTCCGTGTTCCTCTCTTTACTTGGAGCGCAGAACGCGGCACAATTCGCCTCGATACGAGGAATACGTTGAATCGCGAATTCATCCGAGTAGGTGCATAACGCTCGAGAACGTCCCAGCGTGCATCCGTGACGTCGACGTCGACGTCGCCGTAGGACGCTCGCGGAAGGAGGGATACCACGACGACCCACATTCCGTCGAATTTAATTTCATGCCTTATCTCTGGTAACCACGGTACAATGCTTCAACTGGGGCGGCTGCGAAACCTTCTATCTTCCCCTTGTACGCTCCACATACACCGTCGCAACCTGCGCAACCCCGTCACGGTGTCTCCTTTCCTATTTGCAAACGTAATTTTTATCTGCGTTTCCACCACGAAATATTCGTCTCCCACGTTTTACACGATGTGTCAGCGACCCGTGGATACCATTTTTCCGGCTCGATTCGTCGCAAACCAAAGTACAAACATTTCCTAACCTCAAAGTTTTCTTTCGGTCGGTTTGGAACGTTCATTATTTTTATTATTCCTAGGACGACACTGTTCGGATAATAGAAGGTTTAGTTAAGCGTTGCGCGGGTAACAAAGGTTCCGTGTTAAAGAAGAAGACGTGAAGCAAGGCTCGACAACCTAGTTTCCTTTAACGCGAGGCATGTACACAGAGGGTGACAGCTATTTACACGCGCTCGTTTCCATCCCTTCCACACCCTTCGGTTAATGAACGATCCACGGAGCTCTATCTAATATACGCACTGACGTAAACCACTGTGCATTTCAAAGGGAAATAGACAATTTGTCTACGGAAGGAGTATGGGTCATGTTTGGGTCAGACGTCTTAATCAGATTAGGCTTGTGGGATTCTCATGGACGTTGTGGTGTCGGTTCTCCGTAAGGGAGAGCAAGAGAGGAGAGAAAATGATAGGTGCCTTTTGTTCTGGGCCTGCTAATCGACAACTTTAAAAGTCGAATGTCTCAAGAATTAACGACGTGAGGTCTGCGTTGGGTCCTGGCCTTTTCTTTTTAAAATTCCTACCAAAAATATCGAGTTTCCCATGTAGTCATCCTTCGCCAGCCACAGGACGTGCTATAGTACATCCGTCTAAATATTCTTTTCGTATCTTCGCAGGAAATAGCTCTTCGGAAATAACCCAATCGGTCACTTCGTATAAATCACCCCGGCTGCGAACTCCCATTTCCTCAATGGACGCTGAAAAGAATCGCATCCCGGTCCTGTAGCCTGTATTTTTCAATTTCCTGCCAGCGAGCGTCCCATTACGGGGGAGTTAATAATCGGACGGCTCGATTTCCCGAAATAAATGTCCCGCTTTCGCGCTTTTAACCAGCCAGCAAAAGTTGGATGGGAAGCGCGGCCGGAGTCGGTGACTGATAAAGCGATCGCGTCCCATCGCGCGTACACGGACGTGTTACGCGGCAGAAATAGCCTCACAATCGACCTCCAGCCGCGTATCCGCCTCCTACACGGTGCAAGAGCCCCTCCTGGTACACGTGCTTTGTAACAGACGTATGTAACCGCGCGACTCAGCCAACACGCACGCTATCGCGCACGGTGGACTACATACGCCGCGAACTGCCCGCTCCTCCGCCTCGCTGTGTCCACGCTCGTTTCAATGCTCGCGTATCTGCGTGTAGCTATCTCTTTCGCCTTTTGACCAGACGGGCCAACCGCGGGGAACTGTCAGGCAGTTGGGAGTCGACGCCGCCATTGCACGAGGCCGCCATTGCAGGCCCCGAGCAGGGTTGCCACGAGTCGAGGGAAATCGGCCCGCGTTGGGCCTTACGCGACGTATTGAGGTACGCTGGACAGGGGGGTAGCAAAGTGGTGCGTATAAGGAACAAGGATACAGCAATTCGTGACGCCGCGCTTGGCTCAACGCAACCTCGCGGAAAGAATTCAATTGAAAAGGGATGACTATCGATCTTCGAGATTTAATGTACCGAGGTCAAGGGATGTTCCGTAGGGGATCCCTAATCGAGGGCACGTTCATCCTGACGGAATCTGTTTCAAACTCTCTGTTGAGTCTTCGCTAGCAGACTCGGCACAAGAAACAAAGATACAGCGATGTAGCTTCCTTCCTAGCTCTGTGTGACGTCACCAGACTCGTCAGCACACACCATGGAGACTGTTGTCATAGGACTGTCGACATAGGACGTTGACATCCGAGGACATGACTATTTCAGGACGTGGTCATCTCAGGACATGAATCCTAGAGCATTGGTCATCTCGGGATTATGCCTTCTCATGTATATATAGTTACGAGTATCCGTGAATAAATATGCATAGGCACCAACGACCAGAACGAGGATACGCCACCATGTCATCCACTTGCGTCGACATGTTTGCGATGTGACCTCGGGACGTTTGCTGATCTAGCAGCAGTTTACTTCGTAGTTTGTCGTGCTTTATACCGCGAAGGCATTCTATATCTCAGAGAGCACGACTGCGGATAACAAGGGGCACGAGCCCCTTCATCTTATAGAATGCATCGAGCAGTTGCCTTCCTTCCTCGAGGAATTCTTGTTTGACGGAACGACGTCGTTAGGATTTTTCCGTAGGAGGCGACGCGCACCAGAGAAAAGGAAATAAAGTACACCTCGAACGAGAGATAGGAGAGAACTGCAGGTATAACGAGGAGAATGCTCCTCTGTTGTTCCAATACGCTTTGAGGAATCCAGCTTCGAGACATCATAGAAACGATGATCCTACGGAAAAGTCGAAAACCATTGTCGTCAAAATTGAACATTGATTGGTCCGACACTATGATGCCGGGAGTCTGAGCTGGAGACCCGTCGTGTGCAGTCTCGAGGAAAGAATTCAGTTGAAAAGGGATGACTATCGATCTTCGAGATTTAATGTACCGAGATCAAAGGATGTTCTGTAGGAGATCCCTAATCGAGGGCACGTTCATCCTGACGGAATCTGTTTCAAACTACTCGTGCATGCATCGAAAATTCTGGCTTAAACAAATCATCGTCGGCGCGATTCTCTCTTCGCCGCGACAACTAACAGCGGCATTCAGGGCCAGACATCTGACGCACAGAATTTCCGGAAACAAGTTGCGTGCGGATGGCTTGCGTAACAACGTACCCGTAATTTTCGCGTCTCGTTTCGCTAGAATCGAAATATGCGAATATGTAGAGGAATTCGGATGACGTAATTTCGAATTAGTTCTGAAATCTAAATGAAAACAAGGACCGTTTAAACGAAAATCATCGGTTCGGAACCGGAAATGCTGTAGGATATTCGAAGGTCGTCTATATATTTTTCTAAACAACGGAATTCGATAAAGTAGCAAATTTTACGAGGAAAAGTATCAAGGTACACTTGTCTTAATCGCGATACTTTCAGAGATATTCGGCTCTGAATATCAGTCCTTGGATGGTTATGGGGTTGTCATAAGTTGAGCGAAATTGACTGCGTTGAGCCTTGCGCGACGCAATAAGGATTAGTAGAGGGTGAACCTAGTGTAGAGTGGCGCGTATAAGAAACAAGGATGCAACGATTTGTGACGTCAGTTCGGCTCAACGTTGGCAACCCTGTCCCTACACTCCCCGGTTTCTCCGTGGCCCTTTAACTCGGAAAACTCCTTATGTCATGAAGATATCCCGTGGAAGTTTCGAATTCCCTGGTTAGTTCACGATAGTATCTATCACTCGCGTTTAACCACGTGATCCCCAACGGACGCTTACACGGTAACGTCTAAGATCCGTTTACCCGAGGATCTTGGGGATCTCACACGAGGCCTTAATTGCCGAGTAAGGAGCAATTAGCCCGGCAGAGGGGGCGAGGGGACGTCTAATCGGATGACGCTAATCTCTGCGACAGGCTTGCCACCGCACCAGATGGACGAGGCTCGAGGGAGGATAGTGGAACGATAGGAGGCGACCGGTTGCGGCTGCAGCTGCGGCGTCGGTCGCTGCACCTGCAGCTGCAGCTGCGGCGACGGCGACGACGGCGACGCTGCCGGTAGCAGCGTTTTGATAAGACGACGGAACGATGCAGAGCACGGGCGACTACTATCAGAGGGCGCCGAGATGCTGTCCAGGAAGAAATGCAAATGCGAACGCTGAGGCCTTGCGGATCAGCACGTCCGTCAGGGGCGCGGAACTGCTCTGCTGTTGCTGCAGCTGCAGCACCGCGACGTCCACCAAGACGCCCGGACTTTTGGCCAGTCTGGGGGTCTGCGTTCTCGTGCTGGGCTACGCGCTGCTTGGCGCGTTCGCGTTCATGGCCTTGGAGGGTGGCCTCAAATCGGTGAGTGGACTTCTAGCAGCTTAGACTCTCTTAGGATCTTCCGAGGATTTCCCTCATTTCCATGGACCTATACCCCCCTCCCCAGGAGACACGAATTAACCTAGAGTATACGGTTCGGGTATCCCTGTATTCCCTCTGATAGAAATTTGCCTATTCCAGGATTCGACGAGCGAGCTGCTTCCCAGCGGCCCGAAGGCCGAGGGAGGATCGTACGTTGTGCCGAGCCTCGAGGATGACACCGTAGCCATGGAGCTCAGGGCGCGCACCGTGGAGAGGCTTTGGAGCATCACCGAAGATCTGAACGTGCTGTACAAAGAAAATTGGACGAGACTCGCAGCCAGAGAGGTGTTCGAGTTTCAGGAGAACCTCGCTCGCGGTCTTAGGCGGACTTCCTCGCAATACGAATCGTCGCGATCCAGGGATCACGCAATAGATAGGCGGCCGCACCGACGGTGGACCTTCAGCGGTAGCTTGTTGTACTCCCTGACGCTGATCACGACAATAGGTAATGTTCGCTATCTTGGTATATTTATCACATTCGATGCAACACTTGTAATTACAAACTGCCAACCGAGGGACTGAGTCTAAAACCTACTTACCTGTAAAAATCAAATCCTGTACAGATAGAAGGATGTCTACCTAATCTAAAGCCACGTACCTGATACTATCCATTGTCATCATAAACGATCCTAACATTAATCGCTCGATCGACGTTTCAGGGTACGGCAGTGTAGCGCCTCGCACGGTTTGGGGTCGTTTGATCACCATAGTTTACGCTCTGGCCGGGATTCCCCTGATGCTGGTCTATTTGAGCACGGTTGGCGACGTTCTCGCGAGGAGCTTCCGTCGTTTGTACGGGCGGCTTTGCAGGCCACGTAATTGCACGAGGAAGCAACAACCGCCGCCCCCTCCACCGCCAGTCGGCGGTATCATGAGCAAGACGTATAGATACGACAACCACGTCGACTCTAAATCCGGTAATTACTATTCGGCCAGCAGGGAGAGCTCCTGCGACGATTTAGGGACGCGGGGCACCAGCAGTGCGATTCTGCTGGATTGCGGAAGCGAAGGCCTCCTGCACGCTACCACCAGCTCTACTGCCGCCCTTCAGGTACGATACTCTTTAGGGTCATGTAACATCCACGTGTTACATTCGTATTATTAAAAACAACGGTGACATATTAGTTACAAATCCGCATTTAATTAAACGTCCCGGGTTCGAGAATCCCTTCTCTTAACAGGTCGTCTAGCCTATTTCTGACCTGGCTTATTGTTCCAGGACGTGTCGTCTGGCAACGGTAAACGCCACTTTCATCCGTGCTCCCTGTCCCTGTCGACGAGCTCGTCGCCCGGCTACGTGGTGGAGACGAACACCGTCAGGATACCGATAAGCCTATGCCTGGTGATCATGCTGATTTACATATGCGGCGGCGCCGTAATGTTCAATCGACTGGAGGGCTGGAGCCTTCTAGAAGGCGGTTACTTCTGCTTCACGAGCCTCGGAACGATCGGGTTCGGCGACCTGATGCCGGTCGGAAGAAACGCGGCGTCCGCCACCCTGGAGGAGCTCAGCCTGTGCGCCTGCTCGCTCTACATACTCGCCGGGATGGGCCTGATCGCCATGTGCTTCAACCTCGTCCAGGAGGAGGTGGTACGCGTGGTCAGGGTCTTCGGTAGAACCTGCGGCATGTCGTCGGGGGTGGTGGTCGGACCTATCGGTGGTACAGGTATCCCTGATGCAGGCATTCGACGGGGAACCGCCAGATCGTTCCGGGCGAGAAAGAATCTCCCAGTTCCGCTTTAGACCGTGACCTTGACACTTTGAGCCCGGCGACCGTACCGTCACCGGGTTAAGATACTTTTACACCTTAAAGCGTTCTTCGAGTATCCACTGCCAGAGATATCTTTCTACGTCTTTCTTTGCTATGCTATTATAATTCTGTAACCGTAAGGTTGAACTACGAGCAGGTGTCGGGCTCGATAGTGTCGAATGTTTGACGAGCAAACGTGTTACACTTTCCAAGAGAGCGGTACTGATCCAATCGCGTCGGGGATTTCGATCGAGCATCTTGACCACTCTGCATAAAACCCCTTCAATTAAAATCATTTGTCGTGCCACGCGTACCGAAGCCCCGGTGTCGGCGAAAGGGAGTGACCACGGCTCTGTTTTCCAGCAGGTGCCGGTCTTGGGCTCAAAGGCGACCTCGACGACGGCGGAGGCACCAGCGATTCGCGACTGTCCGAACAGGAAGACGAAGCAATCGCCATGTCCATGGTGCCAACATCCTGACAGCATCAGGCCAGGAGCCCCGGCGACGGGAAGCTCCTGGCCCACGCGTCCAACACTGCCATAAAGCCATCGCCCGGCCATCACTCTCTGCCACGCAAGAAAACGCCATCCGACGTTAGGAACGCCGCCTCAACGCAACAGTTTCAGCGCGCTCAGTCGCTGAGGCGGAGCTGCCTGTCGCCTACTCAGTATCATCAGCAGCAGCATCACGCGCATCGTCAGCAGGAGAGCTCGTTGCATTTCGAGTACTTTGTGCCGCGAAGCGTCAGCGAGTTCAACCTGGCCGCAGCGGCAGTCACCGACATTGCTGTCCCCCCGCCGCCGCCCTCGTCCGTTCTAAGACCCGCCTCCGCGATCACGCCCCCGGTCGCTTCCGTCGTGAACCCAGTCCCGTTGAACCAGTCGCGTCTATTGGAGTGCACCGCCACTACGACCAGGAGTCGCGAGAAGATGGTCACCTTCGAGGACGAGGGTGTTAACTGTGCCACCTCCACGCCCACCAGGAAGAACGTTTCCGCCCTCGACAATGTTTTCATGTGACGCTGCAATCACGGTTGAACGCGAGTGCCAGACTCCATGTGAACGTAGGCGGGGACGAGCTCTCGGGGCGTGGCCTTATCGCGAACCGATCAGAGACCACGCCCCTTAGACACAACGAGAATGATCGAAACGAATCGTTTTGCGCTCTGTTTGCTCAATGACGATGCTGGTCGATAAGATTGACGAAGGACGAGTATATAGACGTTCTTAGACAGGCGAAATCCGAGATGGAAGATTTATAAAAGGAAGGCGGTACTGTACAGGCCCATGAGAGAAACGCTGCGATGTGTAATGAAAACAGCGATTCTCGATTGTATGATAATAGATACTCTCACTGTTGGCGAGAAGAACAGCCTGCAGACGATGCAAGATGCGTTTGCTGGAAGACTAGGAACGCTGTTCGACGTCTACCAATGTCTCGAGGAACCGAGAATGTGTTGTATAACTCTGAGCCTTCGGAGCATTTCTTCGTCGATAGAACTGCTCGTGTACAGATCTTCTGGTTTGAAGATGTTCGAGCTAATTACGACAAGAGTGTCTCGAACGCGATCCCTGCAATTCCCGGTTCACGAGAGGCGGGAGGACCGCCTGAATGGAAAACAAAAAAAACACTAGATTTCTATCGTTTAAATTATAACAACCGTTACTGTAACACTAATTAATACTCTTAATCGCTGCTGATATTCTTCTTCTTACCATTATCGTTGCTAGGTTACACAGCTGCCCGCGAAACAGCGACTTCGCTGGCGAACATACTTTGTACGACGCGTCACGCGTCAAACATCTACGAACTATCGAAATATACGATTACGACGCCTCTTTCTCTTCCAGTTATCTTTTTTTCGAGACCTGATTGTACAATTGACCGAAAAAGTATGCGAGGTTCGATTTCGAGGGCTGACCAGTGCGTAATGGGCGTGGCGTACATTGAGAAGGTGGATACGCCAGGGTGGAACTTCTTACGGTCAGTCGTAGCGTAACTTGTAAGGAACTCGCGTTGGAAACTTGATTCTTTATAGTTTACAACCTTGAAATGCGCGTTTTGTCGTGATTATAGTCGGATCAAAAATTCGTTTGCATTTTGTACCTCTTGAAGGAATAATTCGGAGCGAGGAGTCGGGAGGTGGGCCAAGAGGCGGAGCAAAGAGTCGAGAGGTGGGGCAAGAGGCGGTACGAAGAGTCGAGAGGTGGGAGAATGGGTGATGAAACTGAACACTATACGGAAAAGTCACGATTGGTCAATAAATTCCGTTCCGACCAGATGAAAGCTGTGTATTACGTGAACACGTGAAACCCACTATAATAAAACAATATGTTCTCTTTCCTTTTCCGTCACGAGTGAGAAAAAAAATACACATAGTCCGTTTACAACGCTTCTCATTCATCTCTCCCATTCTAATTTTTATTTTTCAATCGTCAGGTTTCATTCTCGATATAATTATACAGCATTCACGTGAATTGTAATTTTGGGACATTCGAAATTTAAGGTAAGAAGTGTTTAAATCTTCTAACTATGCATTATATGAATTGTTGTAGGGCGTAGAACTAAACTGTTTATTTATTCTACTTTTATTTTTTTGAAGTTTGTACCGCAAGACTATTGGATTAAGTATCTAATAGTTTCGTTACACTATTTTTCGATGCATTGGTTATTAATTTCTGTGTGATAAGCACTTTAGAATTAATGTGTCGTTTAATCGACTAATCATTTTCAACGTTAATCGTCATCCTCTTCACAATAATCCCACTCCTCTTCTTGAGTACTTGGCTTAAGCGGTGGCGCAACCGTGCTCTCGTCCTCGATATTTGGAGTCGTGTTATAGTTACCAAAGCCCAGATTATAGAAAAACCCTATATTAAATAGAAACTTGTTTATATCGTTTGACCGACCAATATTTTCTAGCTTACACTGAGTTTGATATAATCTAGAACAGGGTTCGACACTGTAGAAAAACGTCGTAGTGGGACTGTCCCGATTTGTGGTAAGGTCTCTCTCTCTCCCCGTTCTTAGAAGGTGCAAGCGCGTTGAACCCTGCTCTAGGATATCTGTTTCTTTCGTAGATACAAAAAGAATTCAAAGGAAAGTTAAACAGTTAGGTTTGTTCGCCAAGAAACAAAATTTATCACGACATATTTTTGTTCAGATGTTTCAACCTTTAATTTTGCTCATGAAATCTTCTCCCTTTTCCTTATCGGTATCCTCTTCATCTTCGTTATCCGATGTCTGCTTTATATTTTGATAAACGGTACATCCTATGTCCATGGTATGATTAACTATGAATTGAATGGTACAGAAAACCATAAGGAGTAATATGGGCAGGCATAAGGTGCTCTCTACGTCATCCAGAAAATTATTCAACCACTCTGGTAGTAGTTCGCCACTCATTTTCATTCGGAATCGTTGTACTTGGTAAGCTTATGCGAAAACGTCCAAGCTAACCTTCGAATGTACAGTCGTTTTTCCTGTCTGAAGTACGAACAATATTATTTTGAGGCTAGTCGTTATCAGAATGAGCAGAAAACTGTTTTCGAAACAATTTCGTGAATCATATTCTTGTTAATTTAGCCAAAGAAAAATGTCATTGCCGAAACGCACGTCAGTTATGGCGTAAATTCATTCAAAAGCTGACTCTTTCATAAATGAACTATCGATACTCGAGCAATCGATTCCTGCGAGCTTCTTTCCACTTTATATATTATTCTACTACTAGATAGACCAATTTATATTCAGATGGTCAAAATTCTATCAGTTCAGATAGTCTCAGAACTTTGAAACTCGAAATATACATCTTAATACACATCTGTGAGACATATGGATCTAATTTACTGTTTAGTTTCCTAGATACGATTAAAAATAATGTTAATGTTTTTCGAAGTTTTGAGTCTCGGCGTTCTTTTCGATTTTATCACTCTTTGCCGAACTTCTGATGTCAAAATGTAAAATGCGGCCAAAAATAGATACGTACAACATTACCTTCGAGCCACCTCTTCGCATATCATGTTCTCCTGACACCAGGAGTAAAATTTGGGCCAGAATTTCATACGTACCAAAGATTCGAAGAGATGGCGGCATGAGGAATACATGGTACGTATGAAATTGTGGCTCGAATTTTACTCCTGATATCAGGACAACATGATATGCGAAGAGGTGGCACGAGGAATCTTTAGTATGTACGAAATTCTGGCCCGAATTTTACTCCTGATATCAGGAGGACATGATATGCGAAGAGGTGGCACGATTGCGCCTACGAGCAGGCAACCGGCCCGACATATATGTAAGTAAAGGTTCCCTAATTCAAGGGGCACATTTCCGGTACGTATGGAAATTCTGGCGCGGTTTTACATTTTGGTATCAGGAGAACGTGATATGCGAAGAGGTGGCACGTTTGCTCCTACGTGCAGGCAACCGTCCCGACATATCTGTAAATACAGGTTGTCCCTTCATTTCCTTCCACATTTCCCTTTAACGCCCCCCCCCCCCCATTTCCTGGTATATTTCCCTTTAGTTTTCCTCCATTTACTAGTATATTTCCCTTTAATTTCCCTCCATTACCTTGCACATTTACCTTTAATATTCCTCCATTTCCTGGTATATTTCCCTTTACTTTCTGGTACACTTCCATATAATTTCCCCTCATTTCTGTGATCCTTCCAGGTTTAACAATGTTGCAACGGCTCCGCTCAAAACTCAACAATGTTGCAAAGTCGAGTCGATTTTTCAGATTTGGTCACACTTTACAGTACTTCTGGCTTGCCACTTTGTTGTACTTCTGAGCGTTGCAACTTTGTTGAATTTTGAGCAGCGTCAAGTTCAACAATGTTGCAAATTGCTCCCCTCAAAACTACAACAATGTT
>NC_071982.1:5297405-5297859 GCF_026283585.1 Hylaeus volcanicus
AGTTCAACAATGTTGCAAATTGCTCCCCTCAAAACTACAACAATGTTGCAAAGACGAGGCGATTTTTCGGATTTTGTCACATTTTTCCGAACTTCTGAGTTGCAACTTTGTTGTACTTCTGAGCGTTGCAACTTTGTTGAATTTTGAGCCGCTCCGAGTTCAACAATGTTACAAATCGCCGCGCTTAAAATTGTGATGGGAAATGTCGCATTTTTACTCCTGGTAACAGGAGAACATGATATGCGAAGAGGTGGCACGAGGAATATATGGTACGTACGAAATTGTGGCTCGAATTTTACTCCTGGTATCAGGAGAACATGATATTCGAGGAGGTGGCACGAGGAATCTTTGGTACGTATGAAATTGTGGTTCGAATTTTACTCTTGATATCAGGACAACATGATATGCGAAGAGGTGGCACGAGGAATCTTTGGTATGTACGAAATTGTGGCTC
>NC_071982.1:5297869-5299147 GCF_026283585.1 Hylaeus volcanicus
GAATTTTACTCCTGGTATCAGGAGAACATGATATTCGAGGAGGTGGCACGAGGAATCTTTGGTACGTATGAAATTGTGGCTCGAATTTTACTCTTGATATCAGGACAACATGTTATGCGAAGAGGTGGCACGAGGAATCTTTGGTATGTACGAAATTGTGGCTCGAATTTGACTCCTGGTATCAGGAGAACATGAGATTCGAGGAGGTGGCACGAGGAATCTTTGGTACGTATGAAATTGTGGCTCGAATTTGACTCCTGGTATCAGGAGAACATGATATTCGAGGAGGTGGCACGAGGAATCTTCGGTACGTATGAAATTGTGGCTCGAATTTTACTCTTGATATCAGGACAACATGATATGCGAAAAGGTGGCACGAGGAATCTTTGGTATGTACGAAATTGTGGTTGGAATTTGACTCCTGGTATCAGGAGAACATGATATGCGAAGAGGTGGCACGAGGAATACATGATACGTATGAAATTGTGGCTCGAATTTTACTCCTGGTATCAGGAGAACACGATATACGAAGAGGTGGCACGAGGAATCTTTGGTATATACGTAATTGTTGCTCGAATTTTACTCTTGATATCAGGACAACATGATACGCGAGAAGGTGGGCACGAACAAAATCTGACACGTTTGGTTGTTTGTTTGTTTATTAAAGTGTGTATCTATATAATAACAAGGTGTTTCGCTACAGATTCCTTATAACTATTTTTACATCTTTTCACTTATGTTTATGTATTTGCACGCATTTCTCTTACTTCTATGCATGGATGCCCACAATAGGCGTCAACCGATAGTAGGATACTTATTGTTCTGGTTAAATCTCGTAGGGGCAGAGGTGCTCCTATTATGCGACAACCTGTGCCAGCTTGTTTGTCGGTTAGGTTGCTATCTCGTAGGCGCAGGGATGCCCGAAGTATGCTGCAACCAATAGCAGAATCCTTGTTCCTTCGGTTGTCATCTCGTCGGAGCAGATGTACCACTTTCATGCGGCAACCTTCGCTACCTGTTTGCCAGGAAATGTTAGAACATGTTAGGAGGTGTCAGAACATGTCCTAATACGAATGTAGCTGATGACCGTCGCCGTCGACCGACCCGGATTGAACGCAAGGTTAACGGAAAGTGTGTGTCAGATAATAGACTCTTAATAAAAGGTTTATTATAGCAGAAAGAGGTCAGCAAATGATTAAGTTTATCATTCAAATGATCGTAGAGTTAATACAAGTTCATTGTTAGACGTATGAAAGGATATTACATAAATTTATTTAC
>NC_071982.1:5299157-5305832 GCF_026283585.1 Hylaeus volcanicus
ATTAGGAGTCAACAAATGATGAAGTTTATCATTAAAATAATCGTAGAATAAATGCAAGTTCATTTTTGGACGTATGAAAGGATATTATACGAATTTATTCATTTTCGAAATATTTGTGACGGTGGCGCCATCTCTTTGCAGATACTAGAAACTAGTCTGACGACAAACTTGGGCGTTCTGCCACGGATGGCGCCACCAACATTTTTCGTTTTCATATGTTTATTTAAAGTGCAAAGGATGAACTCCGATTCTACACTGTCTTTCTTTACAATTTCCCATCAATATCTTTCAGGTATTCCACTGAATTGTACTGAATCCATACATCATAACATAATTTTTTCATATTATAATTTTTTCTATTCTGCGTGACATTGCTTTGCCTTACATAACTCCTTAATTTTGGCTTAATTCGCGTCATCGCAACTCTGTATATTACATTTACGTTGGTCTTGTTTTTTGTACACGTCTGTTAGGGCCCACTGGCCCCCACCTAGCTAGGGTACCTTGGGGTTGCTAAGCCCGTACTGTAGCTGCATATTCGCACGCTACAGGCCCTGAGGGTTACCACCAATATCTTTCCTAGAAATAAAGAATAAATTCGAATAATTTAATTTATTACGTCTAATAATGGACTTATAAGTATAATCCGATCATTTTTATGATAACTCTTGAATATGTGCTGCAAAAAGCTTGGATTAAAAGAAATCAAGTAACAATGTTCCTGATTATTTTTATTTAAAATTTACGTATCGAGACATGCTTTTTCGTTTGTAGTTCAGATTCAAATTATAATCTCTCGTCTTTTTCGAAACAAAGCATACGATTGCAAAGGGACGATAAACTTTTCTGCTCGTTGCATCGTTTCAGATTATGTGTAATTAAAGCAACATAATGTCGACGAATAAGTTACGAATTTCGTCTATGATTATCAAAAATATTATTACTGAAATTATATGCACTTACAAACAACACAAACGAGGGTTGGAGAATGAGCCTAAGCGGATAACTACTTTCGAATTAATTACACGGGATATTATACAATTCTAACTATTACACAATAAATAATATCACATTCTCGGTATTTAATTTCTTGCTTCGGACGAGTCGTATAGGGTTTCTCTACATTATTATGGCAATGATGTAACTATGGCTTCCAACAAGATCGACAGGTCTCCATTGTCGTTTGACGTATACACACATCCCTATATTTCCCACATACAGACATGTACATAAAATATTCACTACGATAAACTCTCCAACTTACTTTCACACCTGCGAGCAGTGATCGTGACGTTTCTTGTCCGGATAAAAATTTCCATTAACAGGTTTTGGTTCGTTACTATACGACGCTTCGTCTAATTTTATTTTTATTTGCCATTCATTATTTGGATAAAATTTTTCCCCTCTCTGCTTTTACGTTTACAGGGAATATTAACGAAGTTAACAAAGGGAACAAAGTATATCTTTCACTGTCGTTAACAATTATTATATGTTAAACTTAATCTAGAAATCAGATTTTCAATCTTTCTATATACAGTTTGTTCTACCGTGGGACAAGATTATATGACAAATTTTTTAGTTATTTTAATCATTGCATAAATTTTCGTTAGGTTAGTTCTCTTCACAATGGACCTTGTGTCCTAATCACAATTAGAGAGAAAATGCTATAAAATGGCCGACTAAATGAACTTCAAAATTGTTCCTTTATAATGCAATTATTATAGAGTTTGTTTAGAGTTACTTTATTAGTATAAGTAAGAATAGACGTACGTTCGGTACAAAGGCGAGGTACAGCTGTACGCTCTTGGTAACCGAACCTTGAATATTCAATATATTCGAATAAAAACCAAACAGTCGTAAAATATTTATTCATATCATACGACATTCTAAATAGATATCTAGTTTAAGATACGAATTCATTAAATATTGTTTTATCGACTTTTCGTATCCTCTAAATAAGAATAAAACTTAACTCAAACAATAATAATAACTAAATAAAATTTTGTTCTATCTACCTTCTATGAGATTAAAATGATTAGTGATCGAGCACCTTTAAATCACACGTCTTATCATTTTATCCCACAATACAACTTTCGATGCACTTCGAGAATCTGACATTTTCCTCGTATACAGGGTGTCTACGTATAAGTACGGACATACGCAGGGTGTCAATTCTACAACAAATTTCCAACAAAAAATTACTCTTAGATATTTTCTTTGTGTCGCCTTATTCTCGTGAATTTTCACTTTTAATATTTTTTCTGCGTTTCCGACTTGACACTCTTTAAACGGCCATAACTCCAACGAATTACAGTGGAAACTTAAAACTAAGTATACCATTCGAAAGAGCGTTAAATTTCCCATCTCTCTGATGTCAAAGCAAAATTTATTACGACGATTTAACAAGTGAAAAATTAGGTCAAACTTTACATTGTGAAAATTTTAAAAAATTTGACTTTTTCTATATTGGTTTTGCGGTTTCAAAGACGTAGTTGTTTGGCGGGCACTCTTCGGGAAAAACTTCCTCGAAGTCCCAGCTTTTGAATGGTATTGTTGAACAAAATTCTACGATGGTATTTTAGGGAGAAAATGACGTTTGAATACAAAAAAATGGACGTTTTTAGGTGAAAATCGATATTTTTCAATAAAAATCGACTTGTCACTTTAAAATTAGCTTGACATCGGGTTTGATGTATTTTTTGGTGACACTCCCGTGTCTCCCCAATTAGGAAAAAAACTGTTTTTTTTACACCTCAAGCCTCTCCCAGCCACATGTAGAGCCTGAGTGCGAGGTGAATAATAATTGTTGTTGAACATGTATCCATAGAATTTTCGTTTTTAGAGACTATGTAATCAAAATCAACCTCGGTGTATCGATAAATGATATGGAGATTGGAACACGATCGATTTCACAAAGCAAAAAATCGATGTTTTCGGCACAGGAAATCGGATAAAAGAGTCTAAATTTGAAAAAAATAATTTATTGGAAAAAAACAAAACCTGAGGCGTCAAAAAATCGTTTTTTTTTCCTAATTGGGGAGGCTCGGGAGTGTCACTAAAAAATACATCAAACCCGATGTCAAGCTAATTTTAAAGTGACAAGTCGATTTTTATTGAAAAATATCGATTTTCACCTAAAAACTCACGCTTTTCTGCATTTAAACGTCATTTTCTCCCTAAAATACTACCGTACAATTTTTTTTAACAATACCGTTCAAAAGCTGGGACTTCGAGGAAGTTTTTCCCGAAGAGTGCCCGCCAAACAACTACGTCTTTGAAACCGCAAAACCAATATAGAAAAAGTCAAATTTTTAAAAATTTTCACAATGTAAAGTTTGACCTAATTTTTCACTCGTTAAATCTTCGTAATAAATTTTGCTTTGATATCAGAGAGATGGGAAATTTAACGCTCTTTCGAATGATATACTTAGTTTTAAGTTTCCACTGTAATTCGTTGGAGTTATGGCCGTTTAAAGAGTGTCAAGTCGGAAACGCAGAAAAAATATTAAAAGTGAAAATTCACGAGAATAAGGGAACACAAAGAAAATATCTAAGAGTAATTTTTTGTTGGAAATTTGTTGTAGAATTGACACCCTGTGTATGTCCGTACTTATACGTAGAGACCCTGTATATATAAGTTCTTATTTTCTTCAATGATACATTTCAATTTCTCTGCAGAAAAAGCAACGGACTTTCTTATCTCGAATTTGTACAGTTCAGTGACGGGAATAGAGTCCATTATCGGCGCGTACCCACGATAAAGTATGATCACCGTGAATATGACACGTATCCATTTCGCAGCGATTTACGACTCCGCTGTATATCCCCCCTCCCCTCGGTCCTATGCTCCACAAATTTAGTAGCCATTCGTGCACAGCACGCGATTCGAAGTCTCTGTCATAATTGATGTATAACGAAGCAAGTGTACCTGCGCGCAGCTCGTCGAATTGGACTTTTACAATGTAAGTAAGTCGGCCAACTTTGTATGTAGAGGTTCGTTCGAAACTATCGGGGTTGATATTTACAATTTCTCTACGAACGATCGTCAACTGTTAGGTTATGTACACCAAGCCACAAAATGGCGCGAACGATAGAGCCACCACGCGGAGGAAAGGTCGTACCAGTGTCGCGTGTGCGCAAGGTAGATGCGCGTGGGAGTGTACGCCCAATGTACGGCGAAGTGGTGGCTTTAAAACTCGTGATGTTACATGAATATGAATGTTTAGCTACTTCGAAACGGTGTTTAAGGAACACCAAAGATATTATATAGATAGAACAGCATCCACATTATAGACCTTAACAGGGGAGAATTGGAATAAATAAGAAATGTTCTCAGCTGTCAGATGCCCCTTAATTCCTATGTTTTCCCCGACTAAATTTTGCATCTTACATTTCCATTTACAGATTGATCCTCCTAGAACTCTTCAACTCTATCTATACGATTTCTTTGAGGAACACCGAAAAAGTCGTGTCTCTTGTAAAGTGACTATCACGTTAAGATTTTGACATTCATCGTGATAAATATGATTCGTAAGGATCAGTCTTGTTGGCGTCGAATCGGCCCAAGGGGCGAAACCCAGAATCGCCCCCGTGAAAACTTCCAGTGTAAACAACGGCTCGTGGTTCCCCGCCATTTGTCCGGATTAACGCGCTTCATGGTTGGCGTCACTCCTCATAAAAATACACGAAAAGTTTTCAACAACACCGAAGCTGTACTCAAAAACTTCTAATCCCACTGATTCGCAAAGTTGGCGATTTTTCCCTACGGTAGAGGGGGCCTCTCTAATCGTTGTCAACGATCGTATGAAAAGTAAACAGGCGAAAGTAGAAACATATAAATTTTAGGGAGCGTTTTATGAAACTGATGCCTATGATTTCGTTTCGTCATGTATGAAATACTTGTTTTGTGTTCGTGTGGCAACTTCTCGTCTTCTCTGCACGTAAGAACATTGAAGAATTAGGTTAGGTCTGGTAAAATTATAGGGATAAAGTTAATTGTAAGCAGAGATGGGCAAAATCCTAGACCTCGAATAAATCTGAAGTTTGCCGATATGTTTGTCTCGTTTCCTTCTTTGGAAAATTTTCAAAACAAATTTTCAAAACAAACAAACGTATCAGCAAACTTCAGATTTATTCGAAGCCTAGGGTTTTGCCCATCACTGGTTGTAAGTTTGAGTGTCTAGAAGTGAGGTCAGTTTGAGGGCGAATATTGTATGCAATCACAGAGATATTATCTCTATGGTGACAATTCAATGATTCATTCCAGAGTTGGGCACCACGTAACCAGTAGCGCTGCAAGGAGGAACGGTGGTGCCATTAGTCCAATCACAGTGGATTCCAATGGCACAGTACTTCTTCGTGTCCATTCACTATTAAACCAGTTACTGGTTACAACATACGAATGTGATGGCACCTTCTGTCCTCGCCACTAGAGGGACGGACACCGCGAGTCCTTCTCACAAGCGCTCGGTCCTGCCTAACGTCCGTATATAAGGTACTCCCGACTGAGCTCTAAACATCCCGGCGTCTAAGGCACGGGCCTGCTAGGTAGCCTAACTGACGAGTCCACTAGCCCTTCTTTTTCTCCTCTCTCGCTCTCCCTCCACAGGCACAGCCTCCACAACGAGATTTCGCAGCTCGACAATTTGAATCAGATACACTATCCTGTGTACGTTAAGCTTTGCAGTCCAACAGACTCCAGCGATTCCGGGCTGTATCTGTCAAACTAGACCGTTAACGTGTCACGTCAGTGTCTTCCTTAGAAGGTCTACTCGTGAGGCACCCGACCCCCCCTCGATATCACTGTCTTCATATCACGTAGTATCGAGCCAGCCTGTCTCAGCATCGCGCGAAGATCGAACAGTTCTGCTCGCCATTAATTGGACCTGACCTGTTAGGCTATCCCTCAAACAGGTCGCTGATCGTTGGCCTCGTGCACGTTCCACATGGTCATCGAGAATTCCTCGCGATGGAGATCGGTGTTCTCCAGAATGCGGTTCTCCGGGATGGCGTATGTGGTCCTCCTGACGAGCTTCAGGGACTCTAAACCTGGGAACCACTTCAACAGGCGCCACCACTTCTTCCTAGACCCGTCGACGTTAGACACCTTCACCGCAGCGTACTTGGCTGGCGCGGACTTTCTGGACTCCTCGTTCCTCTGATACTTGACAGAGGTCTTACTCCGGACATCCTTGGCTATCTCTGTGTTCCTGACCTCCCCGCCATTCCGTTCCGTCGCCATCTTGCCATTGCCCTGAGCGTTCATCGCCACCTGCTCTATCAACGACGTCGTTTGTTTGGGGCTTTCGTCCCGACCGGAATTCCCTGAACAGTCTGTGCTTTCATGGGGAACCGCGGTGCCCGCTGTACCAGCTGTCCTGGAACTGTAAGTGCCCATCACCTTCGCCTGGGATCTGGACAGACTGGAATAGGAACGTTGCTCGTTCCTGATCGTCAGCCTCGTGATCCTGCAGTTCCTCGACAGGGTTTCCTGAAAAAAATAATGGCACGTTAGTATGAGGATTGTGGAGGTCCGCGAAGGCAGAGTCAACGAAAGGTCCAGTCCTAGTCCTCTGTACTTTCTATGACCTAAGACATGGTGGAGCGTGGAGGCCCAGCCCTCTTTATTCGGTATTCATTAGCCCCCTGTAGTTGAGCCTAGTACCTTCTAGCCCC
>NC_071982.1:5305842-5305996 GCF_026283585.1 Hylaeus volcanicus
CGGTATTCATTAGCCCCCTGTAGTTGAGCCTAGTACCTTCTAGCCCCCATAGCTGAGCCCAGTATTTTTTAGCCCCTATAGCTGCGACCAATACACTCTAGCATCATTGTAGCTGAGTTTAGTACCTCTTACCTACCTCTAGCCCTCCTGTAGC
>NC_071982.1:5306006-5331770 GCF_026283585.1 Hylaeus volcanicus
TGTAGCTGAGTTTAGTACCTCTTACCTACCTCTAGCCCTCCTGTAGCTGAGTCTAGTGGCTCCTACCTAGCTCTAGTCCCCTGTACCTGAGCCCAGTGCACTCTCTAGCCACCCATAGCTGAGCCTAGCAACCCCTAGCCCCCAGTAACTGAGTCCACCACCCTCTAGCTTCCTGTAGCCCCTCTAGCTTCTATTACCTTCTATAACCGAGGTTCTACTGTACATTTACTTGGTAACAAATGCCACTTAACCTTGAGCAACTCAATAATCAGTCAAAATACAAGGAGTAGAGTTCTCAACGACCAAATTTCCCAACGACAGGACAATTGGTGTGCTCCCAAGAGACTCCTTTCGTCAACTCCGCCATAAACTGCAATGCACGACGTGGTAATTCTTCGCAGCGACCACAAATAGTAGACGCAAACGCGTCCCGTGTTCCTTTACTCCGTCCACCCGAGGGTTTAGCGTCATTTTCACGCGTAATTGTTCGCAACGACCGCGCTATATATCCCGTCCACTGCGCTTGTTCTCGGACTGCGTTCATCTTGGAAAAATAGCGTTACTCACCATGAAAGCCACGCGGAATTTGTTCGACATGATGTTGTAGAGAATCGGGTTAATCGTCGTGGACACGTAGTAGAGGACGCCGGATATGTAGGTCATGAGTAGATAAAGGAATTCTATCCATTTGCTGTTCGAGGAGATGTGGTCCGGCCTCGTACCATAGATGGCGATCAATCGTTGCACGTGAAACGGCGCCCAGCAGATGAAGAACGCTATCACCACTGCCACTGTAACAGAGTTAGGGTAATTTAGGGAAAGGGCCCTAGGTGGCGCAGTGGCTGAACATGTTTCTCGCTGGTCTTATCGAGCGAAGATGTCATAAAGGACTGAGACTGTTTTATTTCCGAAAAAGAATAATCTGTTGGAAAATTATTAACTACTTTTAATAGATATTATTAATGTTTGCCTTTCGAATTTACTTAAAGTATATTTTAAAATATTATTGTTACGAATTTTCACTGTTTTATTCTTTTCTTGTATCGTAGAACCTTATTTCTTCTTTCGATACTATTTTCTCGCAATACACTCCCGAAATAGGAATTTAATACGTTTTTTGATATTCAGAATCGGTCTATTCCTGTGTTGTTGATACTTTTGTGTGGACCGAGTATTTTTGTACGGTAGCTGGCTAAATTTACCATGAACTTTATGAATATAATTCCCAGATGCCTCCCAGACGAATTCCTATTTTATCCCTCATTCAGAAAAATTTTGTTTACTGGCGAACGTATTTATTTCAAATGCCACGCGAACTTTATAGACAAGAATTTTTATAGTAATAAAATATTAAAAATAAGAATTTTTCTAGTAATTGAATTATAGTAAAAGTTGCTGGACATAATATTAACGAAACTAGAACAGCCTTAATATTCCACGCGACCTTTGAAGTTTCACGCTCAACGAACTAATTAAAAGAATTTTATTCCTCCCTATAAAAATGTTCGCTGTCTAGTAACTCTCAGGTAATTATCAACATTTTCTCGTCAAGAGTTAAGTAAAGATTATTAATTCTCGATCTTATAAGCTTCTTACTAAATTTTTTATGAATTCATCTCTTACGAACTTCTGGTAAACTCATTTTTCAAAAATTCTTGCAAATGTATAACTTTAAATAAGTTTCAGATCTGACAGAAGACACGTCCCATGCATTCGCCGTGAAATTCTGACAGTGGGAAAAACTTGAGGGAAAACTTGCTTCGATTCTGTGTCGCGGGAGCAATCGCCAAGTTCATTAACGAAGCAATTAAGCGGAGATTTATGGTTCACGAAAGCTCTCCATGTGTTTGCGAAGCGGGTAATCAAAGGTGGCTCCTCTGTGGTTCGGTGGAATTAACTGCAGTTTCCGGATTGCATTTACATTAAAAAAAATAAAAAGTAAAACTAAAAAAGTATTTACACCAGGGTTACCTTATGAAAGTGTCAATATTATAATACGCTTTATTTATCGTGTTCTAAAGAACAACTGTAATAAATGAATAAATAGATGAATGATTGAAAAATTAAAAGTTGCATAATTTTTCCTTAAAAATAAATGATAAGTTTACTTTAGAACGGCCCGGAATTAATTCCCACTGATAAATACAAGGAACGAGTTATAATCCGCGAAATTGAAAGGCACAGTTAGAAATATTATTTTTATTACGTCGATAAATGTTAACAGCACTCGATGTATCGTCCAATGACGAATAAGAGCTGCCGAGGAAGCCTCGCGTCAGCTACAAAAACGTGTCTCGACTTTCCTCTACTTGGAGAGTTAATTAATTAACGAAACCGGGGTTGGCGCAGGGAATGACGCGATAGAAAGCTCCTGTAAATTCGTGGCCCACACCCGAACCGTAGAATTGCCATGATCAAAGATCGTGACCTCTTCTCGAAGTTGGTTCGAGAGGCTCGAGGTTAACTCGATAAATTCCATATTAATCAAACAATCGTTCTTCTGGATACGTTTCTCAATGAACCGTAATTTTTCGAACACCCTATAGGTTTCCTTGATTATTAATCATTCGCTACGCGGGAGGTAAATTCGGCTGCCAGACACCGGCATAAAAAAGTCACCCACGAAATATCATCTGTACGGTGGCAACAATTTCTCGAAAGTTCGTAAACGAAGAAAAATTGATTTTTCGTCTTATTCGATAAAATGTATTCTGGCGAGAATATGAATTAATCGAACGATTAAGTTATACTTTTGAATAAACCTCTTTTAAATGAACTATTTATGATCGACATTTTTCTTTTCATTTTTTTCTCAATTAAATTCTCAAAAAAAAAAAATTCTTCACGGATACGACGATCATTCTTCATTCTGTTGTTTTAGAATGGGGACGAATTTATTCCGAGCGGAAGTTCCAGCGATCAGAGAGTCAAGAAATTTTTCCCTCTTTCGCGGCCATTAGTTTCGAGTCGTGACGTAAATTCTTGCCATTCGTCACGGACGATATTTCCTGGGTCATCTCACGTGTCTCGCAATATCACGTTTATAGGAAATTTAGAGATTTCAAGTATTAAAAATAATACGTACAAGAAGATTCATTTCCTAAATTTCTAAGCCCCGTATAAATCTTCCACTTTGAAAAACCGTTCGACCGTCGCTCGAGCCCCAAAACCAAGAGTACCTTTATGTAGTAAACAGTAATCTTAACTTGCAGTTAATTTTCTAACGGAAGCACGAACTCGTGAAATACCCTCGAGCAAGTTCAAAGCGACGCTAAAATCTTGTTTAGACGTCGAAGTTAGTAAATCGGGCGACGTAATGGAAATCAAACTTCCGAAGTGAGGCAATAGTTAAATACCGCGTAGAGGCGCGCAAATTCTTGTTTACTTAATGCAAATTTCCTAGACACGTTTGAAGTCACCTTGACAAATTCGTGTACACTCGGAAACGATTCCTTCCGGGACAGTAGGGATGAGTTATGTTTGCAGATAGCGCCTCTGACGCTTCCCAGAGGAAATGTCTTGAACTTCCTACCGTGACAGGTCACGCGTTCAGGCTACTTTTTATAGCGATCGTTAAACAGGAAACGCGACGTGAACGGTCCGGTATATGCGTTACTAAAAATTATGGGACGATCGTATAATCAAATGACGTTACCCGATGTTTGAAAATTTAAGGTTATGTATCAAAGAAAACTCTAGGTTCACAGTGATCTCTAATTTAAAGTTAAGTCTGGACTAGGTCTCACTTAAAATTAGGAAATACTTGAATAACGTAAAACAAGCCCATCCTTCGAAATTTAAGGTTATATGTATGATAGAGTGAGAATTTATTTTCGGGTTAGGTTGTGGACTCGTATTTAATTTGACATTATTAGTATTCATTTTATATACGTTACGAAGTAACGTGACGAAGTAATTAATTTCCCTCCATGTTGCTTTCATTTCTCAGTTCGTTTTCCTATTGCTGTAACAAGAATCGACTCAAGTTTGCTCAACCACGTAACATTGCTCCGCGATATTAACAGTAGACTGTACCACTGCAATATCTCGATGATTAAAGCTCACGTCTGTGTGGTCGTTGGGCCATACATTCATCACCGATTGGCGTTTATCGACGATAGGCTCGAAGGAGTTGATAAATTACCACGGAATATTGATGTTGGGGCCGCGCTTACCATGAAAATGTGCGAAATGGCTTCCACAACACTTTTCATCGAGTTTTTATAGTCCCATTAAGGTTAACTGCCCTCACGGGACATTTTTGTCGACTATGACTATGAATGAAGTCAGGCGCTACCATGATGGCTCTTGACTTTGTCAGTAGGTGTCAGCACTTGCAGAATGTAATGTAATGTGATTTATTATAGTACCCAGGACTACTGCCTGCCTTGCACTCCACTGTTAACAGTTTCTTACATTTTATTGGATATTTACTATATTTACATTTGTTTCCTTAATATTAGTCCTACTTTATTTATAATACTGTATTCTTATGAGTTTAATAAACGCATCTTAATGTCCTCGCACGCTCACTTCTCATGTCTCTTTTGCCCTGTCTGTTCTTTTAGATTTTCGTTTTATTGTTTTACAGTTCGTTCTTAGGATCGCCTTAGCATTTAATTAAATTGGGGTGATAATAATCGCTGATACTACTTATTTTTCAGCACTTGCAGAGGTAATATTATGTTCGTGATATAAGTGCTACGAAAACAATCCATTTTTAAAGAATATTCCATTGTTGATTTGAAAATAACGACGGCATGCAGTAGACCCCGATTGTTGCAAGACAATGGGGCTAAAATTCTTACATCAGTCGAGGTATCCAATAAAATGAATCGTATCACACACAATTTCGTTCTTAATTCTGCTCGTCCTTCTCGTTTTACTTCTTGATTCTCCTACAGTCATCCTTGGAAAATAAATAAACTCGCAATAAAATAATGGGCGATTCCCTTGCCAAGAAAGCATGAAACTCGCTTCAATAAAGTAATTATCCTTTAACACGATTCGTTAATGTCCACTTTACGGGATATATCATCAATTATCCTTCGGTTTATCTAACCTCGTACTTTCGTGTACTTCTCTTTATTTCAGGCGGAACATTTTCGAGGTTATCCGCTTCGATATCATGGCTGAATTATTGTCAAGGTAGAAAAATGGCCGCTCGAGAAGAAGGTCAAACAGGGCACATGTTTATACGGATTCTTTCCATTGTTTCGTGTCCCCAATCCGCGGAGAGAATCTTACAAATAGATGTTAAGATACACCCCGTATAGAGAAGAAATTGCATTGGGAAACTTTCTCTCTAGATTCTTCGTTATTAATTTGAGGAAAGCTGGCGAAGCTTTCCTCTCTGTAAAAAAGTTCAAACAGTTGTATTTCACGCAAGCGCCTTTTATTAAAAGTATTAATAATTCCGTTCAGAGTAATGCTCGATATTTTCAAGGAAATGGACGTTATGCGTTCAACGGACTTTAGAAGATTAAGATTATGTACTATTGAAAGAAAGCAATCTCAAAACTACGCTCGAGTTCCGTAGTGAAAAGAGCCTTTTTTATTCGCAACCTTCGACACGTACTAAACCAATTCCTCAATTCGAAACCGTGGAATTCCATTGTGCGTATCCCATGGTGCCATAGTCGCCGGCGTCGTTTCCGAATCACAAAACTTCCACGAGCTGTGTCTGCATACGCATGTATAATCGCCAAGTTAACAGAACTGACCGCGAGTCTTGGCCGTGGCATTGCGAGTTAGATGTATAAATAATATGCAAAGGTGAAATTGCCACGTTTCTACTCCATTAAGTATTCTTTTACGATAAATAACTCGAGACAGAATTAGATTCGTAATATTGCATACAAAATAAATCGATTACAGCTCATTTATTTAGGTTAAAGAATTTAAATGAAGCACAAGTGGGTTAATGAAATTACCGACTGATGGTCAGCTGGGTGACTTGGAGCCTACGTGATACAATTGGATAATGAATGGATTTAATTAACCCTGGATCTAATTTTAAATTCAACAAAGCAACACTTTTATGCCTATTCCCCTTGAAACTATTTAATCTCGAAATTAATTTCCGTCTGGGTAACGAAGGACACTCAATGGATAAGACAGGTCGCATTGTAGGCAATGTAGAACCCTCTGTAGGTAAGACAGATGGCATTATAGGCAATTTAGAACACTCTGTCGATAATTCCCTTGATCAAGTAGGGCTCTACATTGCCAATTCTCGTCGACAGAATGGACTACGTTACCAACAGACTAGCTTCAGTATTTCGAGCCCTATCGCTGCGCAAAATCTGGTTTGAATATCAGTGGGACAGATTGGTGGAGTACCCTCGAGAGTGCTAAGCTTGTTTAGGCAGGGGAAGTCCGGAACTACATTCAAGTTAGATCCTATTAACCTTCCTTCTGTCGGAGTGGGTCTTGGATTTGCGGGTGTAACAGAATCGCGGTACAATTTATTCATTTATTCTTTCTTCGCGGGATGGTTTCGAGCCAGCTGAGCCCAGGGAGTGAAGTGTTATGGGGTTGTTTATGGAGGCCAACCTGTTATAGTATTAATGAGAAACTCAGCGAAGGAGACGAAGTTAGCTGCCGACTGGTATACGCACGGCAAACTTTCCCCCTGACGTTTATTACATCCCCTTTAACTTTTCACTTAGATAGTCTGCTTTTGGTCCCACCCAGCCGAATATGGTCTTCCCTTGCGCCGCAGGCCTCAGGAAGGGATTATGGGGTCGAGGAAGGAGGACGTAGAGGAGAGACGGTTCAAGAAGAGATGGAGTTGGGGGAATGGAGGGATAACGTTTCCTCTTGGGTTTGCTAAATGGAATTGTCAGCAAGGACACCAGTGGACACTAGTTCGTTGTAAATTAATTCTGCAAATCATTTTTTCTACATTTTTCGTTCGATTTTGGAGGAGTGCACAATCGAAAGCGATCGATTAGGTGAACCTCTGATACAGGATGCTACCTGAAAGATTGATAGAAGGTACCCACTTGGGTTAAAAGCTGTCTGCTGAAGGATGCGCAGAATTAATCTCTGCTTCCGCTCCTTGTCAGAGAAGAGGAGTGTAAAACTCCTTCGGAACTCAATGAGAACACCAGTTCCGGAACTCGGATTGTCCGGTTAGGTTTGGTGCACTCTTAAAACTTGGGTTAACGAATAGAGGTAGTTCATACCCAGATTAGGATAGTGTTTAAGTAATGCATTAAACCAATTAGGATCTGGATTCTCTTCGAATTCATGAAGTTTGGTCTACACCAGGTAACTAGTGGTCAAGATAGGTTTGACTCAGGAATTTGATTGGTCAGGTTAGGATTAGATGATATTGTCTGACCTGCACGAGGTAACTAGTGGACAAGTTAGGCCTAGGTGAGGAATCTGATGGTCAGGTTAGGTCGGAATGTGTTAGCTAGTGGTAACGTTAGATCTCCATGGGTTTTATTGGTATTATTTTATTGGTATTATTGTTCACGTTGGGTCTAGATGATATTATTTAGTTTCATAGCTGCTCTAGGCCTTAGCGATGTCTACTGAGATACATTGAGTATGTATTAGATAAGGTTAAATGTAAATTTTATTCAATATAATCTCTGTTTTACTAGCACTATGCAGATTTGAACAGTTACGTCTCGTCTGTCGATAAATATATAATGTAAAATACCGATAACAGTCGCCTCGTTACGAAAAAAGACGCTACACTTTAACGATAAACTTTTATGGGCAGTATCCACGCGTAGACAGCGATCGAGGCAACTTTGTCTTGATATTGAAAAAGCATCGCACGTGTTGATGCGCACGGTACTTATTACTTTATCGAAGTAAAGCAAAAGTTACCGTCATTTTCATCCCGGATTAGTTTCTCGCGAACCGATACATCATTCGACGTTTCATTTGGAACGTTGTATTTCAATACCGACTTCAATAAGGTACAATCTTCCCATGTGGCTTTATTTAGAGACGAATAAATGTTGAATTATGATAACCAATGCACCAAAATAAACAAATACGAATACTCTCTTAATAAATGTATAAAGTACAGGTTAAACGTTTAACTCGTTCCTTTCTTTTTATACGATCTGCATTCCATTCTTTTTATGCAATCTGCATTTAATTTAAACGATGTTTATTCACGTTGCCAACATCTTCGCGAGATGAGAGAACGAATCTCGATTTATGAATTTTATTATTCAAATGTGAATGACACATTCCAGGCCGACTGCATCTCGTTTTGCGGTTGGAACGCAATTAAAACGAATTTCCGTCTCGCCAACTGTCGATATCTCACGCGACGAGCACGCGTGGATATATTTACGATTTCGATTGTGATTTCCACGCCTGATCGACCGAATACCAAGGCTCGCGGCACGAGGGGTTGAAGGAAACGAAATAAAATAAAATCCAGTTATCGACAGGTGGAGAAGCGAGTGTTTCGAGTGATTTTTGGGGTTGTTGTTAAGATACTTTCTCACCCGGAAATGGGTGACATTTTTATTTAGGATTTTTCATTAAGGAACTAAAGGAATTAATTTAAAAAGGTCCGCGAGTTTTGTTGTAGGTAACGAAAAGAATTTATTCCAAGGGTGAGAAATAAATGAAAATAAATCTGGACGCGATTTTTGAATTTGGAGGTTGTTACAAAATCGAATGCCACGTGAAATGTTAAATCAACGAATTTAGTTATTGTGACAAAATTCGAATTTTGTAGAAAATTTTACGAGTCTCAGGTTGGCAGAAAACGATTATGATTTTTTCGATAAATCTCTATATTCGTTTTTTTAAGGATTCGTTGCACATATGAAAGGTCACGTTGTCTTCACGCGGGCCGATCGATTTCGAACGAAATCAATTGAGGGCATCCAAAGAACGGGAACATCGCGATATCGTGGCAATATGGCGCGACGCATAGGCTATAAACGAGACAATTTGTCGCGTCCACCGATTCGAATATAAATCGCACGATTTGTGACCGTATCTTTTCATGGGAAATATGCAAAGCAGTTGTTTATCAGGCTAATACAATCTGGGATACCTCTGTACCTTATCAAGGCTGAATCGCGCGTAGATGGACCGCATGTCTTCGAAAAATCAACTATTTCTCCTACGATAAATGATACAAAGGGACGAACAAGTATTTCCTGTCATTTAATCTTTTTTTTCTATCGAGTTAATATATTTTCATTAGATTATTAACGCCAGCTTTACGGTCATTTTTACCCATTTCAAATTTCACAGGGTTTCATAGGAACCGTTTATATTTTTCTCCAACCGCTTCTGCTGACTTGTATCCATATAAAAAAAAACAAGCCTATGTGTATAAATTCATATTTGCCTCCTGATTAATTTTAATAACTCGACTTCGTTTATTTAAACATTGCTTCGTAAACCTAGCACTTTTTACAATTTCACAATTTCACCTTCCAACGACTTCGAATAATACAAATTTTTAATTCCAACGAGAAACCAGCACTTTTCGTGCAAGACTCGCGCGCCCCGAAATCGCAGGACGCTAACGATATGAAAGATCCGTACGTTGTAAAATCATGCGCTACACTGGACGAAAATAACATTCATATCAAACTGTTTCAGAGCAAACAACCGTCGTTCCAGATCGCCATCACGAACACTTGAATTAGAACTTGAAACATAAATAAACACATTCCCGAACTGTTACATCTGTCTCCTAAAAGCACCTATTGTCTTCCGTAACCGTTCCTCGCGTGACTTTTGATGACCTTCCGTATCGAACCACCACGTCCGCCTAACAAGCTCCCATTATAAAACAAACAAACAAACAAACAAAAAAGTCCGCCTAACTTCTTCTATTTAAAGTGCGTAACTTATTATACAAAGTTATTGCACTGCTGCTTACTTATTACTAGACTGCGGATCTTTATGCATTTATAGGAGATTTGAATGTGCAAGAAACTACAAAATGCAAACAATATGCAAGAACATAAAAAAGATTGAAAGTAAAGTTCATGTTAGAATATTTGCAGAATAAAATAAATTCCTATTTAGGTTCAATTCTTGTAGGCACGTTCGCGAAGATTTTATTTTGCATAAAGATCCGCAGTCTACTCGTTACTGGCTTATTTCCATTCTTCTTATCATGACTCCTGCGTTATTTTAATACTGTTTGCAGTATCTCTTACTCCTCATTTATTGGGACCCGTTGGCCCTCTAGCTCGGGTACCTCGGGGTTGCTAAGCCCGTACTGTAGCTACAAATACTGCTACAGCCCCTGAGGGAAACGAACCTATCGTTCTGCTAACAGAAAACGAATGACCGTGAAATGTCCTTGACGCATCACTAGGATTAAAAAAATTAACAGCATCCAAGATCGTCCGAGTAATCGATCAATCGCTGCCCGCGAAAGTGCCGTTAGAAAATGAATAGTAATCGAGTTATTCAACCGATCTGTTTTCACTCAGCATTAATTCCCTCCCCTCCCTCCCCCCACTCGCTGTTTATGAACTTATAATTGTATTCATTTAATTAAATCCATACGGTCGATGACGGTGGTTGGCATCGACAGTTATTGCTGCATCGTGCTGTCATAAATCGTGTAACGGCGTCATTAAAGGTACGCTTGTTTCCGATGCGCTTTAAAGGTCGCCGAGATTACCTGCGACGTTTATATACTCTGTTAGGTGATTCGACGGAGAGCAAATCGACAGTTCTGTAATTACTGTCTTCGGTTATATCAATAGCGAAAGTAATTGCGTACAGCGATCAAATAGTAATGTCTATTTAAACGCAAAATGGCCCGACCCCCCTCGGAGACCGTTAGGGTTGCCCTCAGGACCGATACCCTTTGCGTTATGCAGGATCCGTTTTTGAATCACAGTTATCCCGCTGAATAAACAATTTATTTATACCGTATCCCGTTCGTTACGTAGATAACGTAATTTTGTATAATATTGTTACGAGCCGAGGGCTGTGAGGCTTGTTTCGGCCGCGTTGCCGAGGATAGTTGTCGTTTGAACAATTTTGTTAATAGGGATGTGCTTTCGTGGACGCACCTACGTATGGCTAACGTAGGGTTGCCACTAGGAGGTTGGAAAGTTGTCGTGGACGCGCCTACGTATGGCTAACGTAGGGTTGCCACTAGGATTTGTTAGTTGGGGCCTCGTAACTTCTACTATGCAATACACCTCGAGCGGTAAAGGTGTATTGCTGTGGGTCTCCTTAATTTAATAATTCAATAGGATAGGTACTGAAGAATATAGTTAGGATTACTCTACTAAACTATGTATGTATTCAAAGGTTTAATTAGGACTATATAAATGTTTTCTGTATATATATCGCGGAAACTAATTCCTACTCTCAAAGTTACGTACCGAGTTGAAATGCGGGGGTCACGTTTACAATAGAACGAGTATTTACCAAAACGTTTCACGACTATGTTCGAAGGGGATCCTTCCCGATCTAACGACGAGGTAACACGGTCTGCGTCTTGTTTCTTCCTGATTACTATCACCCGAACTTTACTTTGCTTTACTTTGCTCGAACGGGATTTCTCCCGATCTTGCCTCGCGGGTTTAAGATATAGTGCGACGTAACTTCAACGTGTCCTCAAGAAAATGAGCCCCCGAGATGCAAAACGCATCGGTTTATATACTCTGAATTCGGTTAAAAATCGGTAGTGGGAGTTGATTCTATGAATCCTATGCTGCCGTATGCGGAGATGCGTAGAGGCACGTAGCTCCTAGTTTTCCGTGGAAATCAGTCCCGCGACGCGCCCTAGTTTCTTAGTAAAAACTTTATTAATGGGCCGCGGCCACATCCGCTCGAAAGGGCAAATGTCACGGAGGAGATGTTTGATGGAAATATCGAAACAGAGTGAAGTCTCTGTACGTAACGATATCCTGAGGCGCCATACCATGGCTCGGCCTGTTTTACTACAGCCTACTTAATATGTGTCATGGGAACTCAGGATGTTACCTTTGCTGACCTCGACTAATATACATAATCGTTTTCATTTTTTTCCTGCGTAAAAGTACAGGAATCCGTCTTCAGAAGCTTGAAATATACTCGTTATTCGATCTATTTTATTTAAACTATTGCAGAGATGGGGGTATTATTCATATTCATAAATATGAATCATAAATATGAATATGAATACATTTATAAATAGCGCGTTGTTCACATTTTTAGTTATAATTAACTCTTCATTGAATAACGTTAATCACTTACTTACATTGTTTACTATCCCACAAAGAATCGTTTTCACTCCAACCAAATGGGTAATTACAAAAATTATGTAATTTATGCAAATAAAACAATCCTTGTTGTTATTATTATTATTATTATAAAAAACATTATAGTTGTGTTAATAAACACGTATACGTTATTAACGCGTTATTCACATTGTTATTCATAAATTTATTCATATTCATATTTATGAATATATATATATAATATGAATATTATATATATATATATTATATATATTATATGAATATTATATATATATATATATATATATGTATTCATAATATTTTATATATATATTTGCGTCCTAATTTGCATACGAGGATCCTGTTTTCAGTTCGCTAAAGAGGCACTCGCGAACCAGGACCGGTAGCGTCTTTTCAAATTTAATATTCAACCGTTGTCTTTCGGGAATAAAATTTCGGAGACGACGCGCGGCAAGAAAATCGCTCGCTTTTGGGTAATATCTCATGAAAACGATCGTGTTTACCTAAGCACAGAGAAGAATGTAGGGAGTCCAAGGTAAGCGGTAACTACCGAACAATAATACGATGCTGCGAGACAAAGGAAGAGACGAATTCCGTTTCCACCCCCGACAAACCGAAATTGACTCTCTTTCATATTCATTTCGCTTTTTATACGATCCCCGTATTAAATTTCCAGTGCACAGAGGAAAAAGAATCTAGAGACACCAAGTACCGAACGATAACATTATGCTGCGAACAAAAGAAGCGATGAACTCCGTTTCCATTCATCTCGACTTACATAATAAAACTTCTAAATCTCAGATCATTTCTAAATCTCTTTGAAAAAATGAACAAAGGAAAAAGATTTTTGTCAGGTCTGATTATCAGCCGAATCCAACGGGAGGAAGGCTCAGACCCGTATTAATTCAATCAGGAGTGAGGACAACTCTGTCAGCGACAAGGGATGAAGCCCTTCCCCGCGTGTCAACGTACATCAGGGTACATAGCCCCTACGAACGGTCGCGACCATAGTCCTAATGTACAAATTACCATCGCGACGGAGACACCGGTGCATGATACATAGTTTTGCAACGAGTCATTTGCAGGAACAATAGGGAGCTTAAACTCACCCCCGATGAGAAACTTCGTGTTTACAACGTCTGCAGCTTTGAGGACGTTTGCAACCACTGACCCAGTTTAGAAATTAATCATAATAGGGTTACGAAATCTTGTCACGTCGTTAGATGAGTTCTCGGAGCAACGACGAGAGTGAACACACCCCTAATGAGAATCTACGTACCCTAGTAGCTTTGCTTGTCAGTCAGGAAAAGAGGAACAATCACTCCCACGACAACCCCTAACCTCCCACTCCCCAAACTCGTAATCGAAACACCGTGCTACTTACCAAGCATCTTCAAGACTCTCCTCGAGGACCTGCCAGGGTGGTGCCTGCAGCTGCCACCCTCCTCGCTTCCGTGGCTGCGTTTCATCATGTTGGACTTCCTCAGCTTCAATCCTATCAGCGCGTAGAGGACAGTGATCAGGCTCATGGGTATCATGAAGAAGAGCAACGTGGAGAGCTCGAACGAGTGGTTCACTATGATCCTCTTCATGGTGCACATCACTATATTGGGGTTCACGTTGTGCTGGACGAGACCGAACTGGAGGGCCTGGGGTAGCGCGAAGGACAGCGACACGAGCCAGATGATCAGGATCAGCTTCACCGCCCTGGTCAGCTTTGACATGGTGTGCGCCAGGAACGGATGGCAAATGGCCACGTACCTCTCGACGGTGAAGGCTGTGATGGTGAGGATCGAGGCGTTCGCGGACGTCTCGGCCGCCAGGCCTCTCAGAACGCAGAACCCCTCGCCGAATATGTAGGGGTACTTGCACCAGACCATGTAGATCTCGGGCGGCAGGCCGGAGACGAGCAGCAACAGGTCGGACACCGCCAGGCTGAATAGATAGTAGTTGGTGGCTGTGTGCATGGACTTGTTGCGCGCGATCACGATGCACGTGCTGATGTTCCCTATCGTCCCGGTCACGAAGATGGAGATGTAGATGATGGTGACGGGCACCACGATGTACAGGGAGTCTCTGTAGGGCGGGTGGTGGTTGCTTACGAACGAGTCCTCGGGGTGGGTGTCGTTGTAGAGACCGAACGAGTCCTGGCTGTGGTCTTGGAGATCGGGGTACGTCACGTTGGACATGCCAGGCATGAGCGAGGCTATAGGGTCGTCCATTCTGGACGGATTGTTCCGCGTGGTGCTTGGACAGCTCTGATCAGAGGGCAACCCCTTTCATCGCGGTGATTGTTCGGATTCTGCTGGCTGGGTTCGATCGCATCGATTGATCGCATTATCTACGACGCTGATTGAAGGATTGTCCGGTGGAGGGGTGAGCGAACTTGTTTTCGCCATTTAAGGGCTAGCCCCGGTACCGGTTTCGCTCTGAAGGAACTAGCTCCTTAAATTCAACGGGGTAAACGAACTTTCACCGCTGAGGCCGGGTCTGGTGACGCACCGCCCATCAGGGACGCCTGGGGGACGACCCGTTTCAGGGGACAGGGTCGACCGTTTCCGAAAACTTCGATTCCCTCGCGGGGAACTTACGACCGACACCTCTGGCGCGCGAATCACGACTGAGGACGTTTACAAAGCTCCGAACGACACAGGGTAGCGGCGGCGCTTCTGCGCATCTCTTGCTCGCGGGAGCGTCTTCGCGCTCGTGCCCCTCTACGCCGTGCGTGCTTAACACATTAACCTGGCGACTATTATGTGGATGAGACAAAAGCGCGTGCGGCAATTCGGCACGTGGATACTCGGGCGATTCGAGGCACTATTTCTGTGCTCACGTATCGATAAAGTACGTACCCTGTATCGTTGCTTTCTACCAGGATTTATCGAAACAGTTGGCTACGAAAATCAGGAATGATAAGGTGCAGCGAAAATTTGTATTTAAAAACACTCCTTACTAGATAACAAAGACCATAGCGCTGTAGCCAGAAGGCGCTCCCGAGGCTGGAAGCGTAGGCGGGCGGTCAAACATGTTATAGTTTTTAACTGTAGAAATCGCGTAAAGCTACTGCCAGAAGTCTAGGTCGGGGCTTAAATGTTGCCAGAAGTCGATAAAGTTGTAAAAAAATTGTTTAAATTTTAATGACAAGGTGCAGTTCTGGCGAATTCGATTTCATATTATTTATCGCTTAAAAAGCCGGGATAACAATTGCCAGAAGACAGAATGGTGGCAAAGTACATGAAAAATGATAATATCGTTATAAGTTGGTAAACAGGAAAGCAATTGTTTAAAATTTACATAATAAGGTGCGGATATTGATTATGCCAGCGACGAAGATATCAATGATGAGTTATATTGTCAATGCTCATAAAAACCTATTTCACCCTGTATTATATTGATTTTTAAGTTACACATAGTAAAGATTTAAAACAAAATTATAATTAACGTAATTATTTATACTTATCCTCCTTTCGTATACTCCTTATTTATTTATACTTTATAAAAAGTTTATGATCCATTAAACTCGATTCGATTTTATTTATTGCATAATTTATTTACTCTTCAATTCGATAATTTGTATTGTTCTTTTTTGTATGCATTTCCCTCACCTTAGCCTTCTGTCATTGCATATGTAGTTAACTAATAGTATAAATAATAAGAAAAACACATTGCCAAAACTGCACCTTATTATTTAAATTTTAAAGAATTGTTTTTACAATTCTTTCAATTAGGACAAGTCGTCCTATCTTACCGATCTAGCGTTCGACGTTACCCAGCAGAGCGATCTGCCTTACCGACGAACCGTTTTGCCTTTATCTGCAGAGTGAGCTTACCGATCGACTGCTCTGCATTACCGATCCTCAGCGATAGACTGTCCTCAATTTCATGCAAATCTGAAACCTTGTTCTTCTGGTTACGACTCAAGTTTGGAGTTCTGTTCCCTTGTGCATCCTCTGATCGTTTGCAGGAAAGGATTCAACATATCAACGGAATTAATCCGTCCCACTGTGAAAGTCGAATGTTTACTTACGAAGATCGCGACATTAGTTTCGGGGGAAAAAATTGACTGCCATTCTTCATTAGCAATTGTAATGAGAAATGGCGATTGGAGATGACGTTGTTTTTTTCTTTGTTTCTTTGTAATAACGTCGTTTGAAGAAAGCGTTACCGTAGATGGTTTTTCTTTCGATTGAAGTGCCGGAGGAGAGATGGTGGTCGAGATGAAGAAACGCCGCAGAGAGTGGAAACGGGAGATTTAATTTCTGTACTGTCATAAGTGATGGATTATGATTGTGTATAATAATGAAAATAAATGATGAGACTTACTTAGCAACGAATGTCGATTGGGGTCTCCTTGTCAGCCCCGAAATTGAGCTAAGTAAGCCAAGGGATTAAGCGTTGTTCTAAAATGTCTCTATAACGAGATTAATTACCTCAAGGGTGCAATAGTTCGAGAGACTGTTAAACCAGAGGCTCTAAAGAAGACGCCAGACTATGTGTTCTTGGCTTAAAATTATAGTTCTCGTGTTTGCTGCATCCTACTAGATCCCTGGCGATTGTAGAGGTTGGAGCGCTTACTTATCCTCAAGTAAAACATGTTTCCATAGAAGCTCTACGGTATCCAGGGATGCGTAACATGGTGGCAGGAATTTTCTTGTGAGTGGAGACACAGGAAGAAATCTCAAGATCACCATATACTTTTATCGACGAAGTACTACATTCTTTAAACGTTTAGTACAACAAGTGACTCGCCATATGTAGACAGATCAGATGAATAGGATGAGGTAGTTACCTCGGATTGATGGGATTCATCTGAGATAAAGGCCACCGATATTAACGCAGTTCATTCTCCATTGATTCCCGTCGTTTCAGAAACAATCAAAGCACGTAATAGTCACCTTCGGCATTCGCGTGACCGTTTAGCTACAATAATGGCGACAAATCTTAGTCATGTGACGCTTGTAGGTTGTATCACTAGGTCAACAGAATCTAACCTATCGTGGTGCAGAATAATTACGATGATAGATGCGATCGCGGTTTCCGTCGACAGGTAGTGTACGATCCTGGCGCATTCGATGCAATAAACCGAGTTATTTGCATGGTATAAATATTAGACGTCAAAGTCCATCTGTCGTAGTGGTTATATGCATGCCTCTGTTCTGCAAATGTGAAGTAACATCACCTGTGTTGGTTTCTTATTTGTTTTATTACACTAACTCCAGTGAGTTTGTTGAGCAATAGATTGCATGTTCTTAAATACAATGCAATTTGTAGTATCGATGGGACGCAGGATTTACCAACGCAGCGGTCTGCATTATCGAGGGAGGTCTGTTTCGCCGACAGAGTGTTCTACATTACCGAACAGAGAGGTCTGTTTCGCCGACAGAGTGTTCTACATTACCGAACAGAGAGGTCTGTTTCGCCGACAGAGTGTTCTACATTATCGAGTCTTACCGACAAACTACTCTGCACTATCGAGAGAGTATTTTACCGACTGCGCCAATAAATCCAGTCGGAGAAGTTCACTGTTCTCTGTTCGAAGTCGATTTCACTGATCTTGGACGCTTGAATTAATTGAATGAACAGAGAGGTCTGTTTCGCCGACAGAGTGCTCTACATTACCGAGTCTTACCGACAGACTACTCTGCACTATTGAGAGAGTATTTTACCGAGAGTATTTTACACTGTTCTCTGTTCGAAGTCGATTTCACTGATCTTGGACGCTTGAATGAAATCCCCCGAAACGTTCGATAACATTGCAACCCCTTTTCGCCGAGTTCTCGGTTCGTTTCACGTATGGAACTACCCTCGGTTGCGCGGACTCATCCTCCTCGGCGTAATTCTATCCGCCTGGCTGTGAAAGAAGAAGCCGAAAGCAAGGACTCTCTTTCTCGGTTTCTGTTCACAAGTGTCGAATTCGGTCCGCGTCGTTTAACTCGTGGATGACGGTGCAAGTTCTCCTCGACATCCAGACCTTGTTCTCCTCTGGTTTCTCTCATCGAATCATGTAGCAGCCAGGGATGGTATGCGTCGAAACAACCTCACCAGCGACAGAGTTACGTTATGGTAGATGCGGGTCGATCCATTTGATTTATGGTTGTCAACGGATTTCAGAGGGTGTTATATTTTAATCCCTGTACGAATACATTTTTGAAAGAAGGTGGAGAGTTGATGGAAGTCGGGTCTTTTGTTATTTTATCGAGGAAAATCGATGGTCGAGGTCGTTTCCAATATCTTTTATGGTAAATATAGGTGACGTTGCTAACTCACTAATATTTTTAATCGAATCAATCATGACGTTATTATATATCTTGATACGAGTCCCAGAGCGGATCGATTATGATCTTGCGACAATTGACGCTCCTTAATAACAAATATCGTTACATTCCCATAAATGGGTTTCCAGAGACGTCCAATTAGGGTGCTCGAGTGGAACTGGTGTCTGATCAAAGCAATGGAGGTCCAGTACCGGGAACGATATGCTGGTTGCCGTGAGATACTTTCGACAGAAACCGGATATACCTTTAATTGGTACCTCGTAAATGTATTCGTCTGTTTTGCTCGACCGTCGACCGCATTCCTTACTGCATTTTATGTCCTCTGTTATTTTCTCGTTTAGGTTTACGCGGGCAAGGAGGAACACGTTAATAACCTATATTTTTTAATGAGCTGCGATAAAATTCTGCCTGACCTTGGCTCGCTGTTATTCGCTTAGGTCTTTGAACTCGAGGCTGACAAATTTCTTATGGTTAGCGAGATTAGGTTAACAACCGTAATCGTACTTTACCTTTTAACTGAAAGTACGGCACACCACTGAGCTTCAAAATGTATAATTCTGAGATAACCCTCTACATATACACGTAAATTCTACATGATTAAAATGAATAAACGACCAAGTGTTCCAGATGCAAAGTGGTTAATTTGGGTTACCGTTATTTTTCATCCACCTGAAAGGAAATTTTTCGCATGATTGCCGGTGAACTGTAGCTTTCCATACCAAACGAATCAATTTATTTAAAAGTCGAGCTCTCCGGACCACGAGGCTCGCGTGCAGAGTAAAAAGTTATCGTAGTCGCGGTGACCGTGTTTCAAAACGAAGGGATCAACGAAGACGTTCCTCGGAATTGGTTCCTTTCAAGGGAATTGCATTCCGTTTTCTGATACTCGATCGAACGAATTTGATTAATTTTTAAAACGAGCACCTCGCTCCTCCTTTCTTCTCCCACGATCGCCGTAATAGAGTATTAAAACTTCCAGGATCCATCACTCGCATATTACAGAGTGTCTGAATTTTCTTTAATCTCAGTCCACTGTTCGATACTTTCCGAGCTCCGACGCCCTAAGTTAGGGTCACTATAAAAGTCGACGCTGTTGACGAGAATTCCAAAATTTCGTGGATTCCCAAGGACGGATTCCTTTCATGTGGAAAGTTTTTACTCATCTGTATGCAGGGGAATCCCGTCTACGCGTGCAAACTGCCGCGAAATGAACTTTGCGTCGTAAAGTCTGGCGTTACGAGAAACGGAGACTTCTTTAAGACAGGATTATTGATCAAGGGAGACGGGAGATATCGGTTCCAGGATTTTTCGTGCGAGAAAATGCCAATTTCGCGGAGTATTCGTTCTATACATTCGTGAGTTACCTAAACTTAGCGGTTGGTTCGTCGATTTCCCGCTGGCGGCGCTAGTAGTAGGCACGATAATTAGTCCTGTCCACTCTGAAACTCGAATCTTCGTGATCACGCTCTTCTCTGAAGAACTTGCTATGCGGATAAGGAGCGAAATGGTTCGGTAGGTCTTGGTTTATTTGCTATATTCGATAAACGATCACATTTTTAATATATCTGTTCGACAAGACACGTCACGCGTGTCCTTTTCGACCCGAAGCCGCGGCCTCGGCTCAAGGAGATCAATATACACAGCTGTACAAAAGATAACACGAGGTACCGTGTGTCGTATGGCCCCAGCGACTAAATCTAAGCGGATTCAGTGGCAGGTTAAGCGTAAGCAGTTCGTTTAGGATAAAAGCACCGTGGGCTGTCATTCGTAGTAGCGTTGTCCGCGATTATCCGGCCAAGGAACCACCTGAAACGCACAACTATGAGTAACAGCGTTAAGATAAGCCAAAGAAAGTAAACTTCTATTTTAGATTACTGTAAACTATAGTTTCGCAACAAAACAAAGCAAATTAATTATCAAGATAATCAAAAACGATCTTTTGCGCTCGAATGAACATAACTTTTGGACTTAAAATAGCGAACGTTGCGTAATCAAGTAATCTTTATTGGAAAATAACGAAGCCACCGAGTCTTACGTTACCAACCCAATTAATATACCGCGTAGCTCACGGTTTATTGAGGTTAGAGAAGCTGTACTGGTACTTCGGAGTTTCTTGAGACTTTTTAACTTACCTGAAAGTGGTTCGATACCCCGTAGTACGGAAAAACGCCGCCTAGGATGTAGCGGTAGTAGCCGTTATGCCTGATACGATATTCACCCTGTTTGATGCCCTCTGGGACTTGCCACGTAATGGTCACCTGACTCGCGCCAAGAACCACCGATGTCCTCTTCCATTCGAACCTGTTATCGATGACACCAATGGAATGGATATCGTTACTTGTTTATCCGATACTCGAGACAGTGCTCGATTTCGCAGATGTATGCGAACGCGAATGAATAATGCTTGGATCAACCTGAGCGGTTATTGAGATAAGTATGATTAAATTTAATCGAGATTCCATTTTTAAATGAATTTCGAATGTGGTATTTCCAATCGTTCATTTACGGATCGCGTTTAAACAGAAAGAGATCCATACTTGGTCTCCCAGTTGGCATCTGTAGCCACTGGCACCCACACCTCGTCATCGGATAGCCTCTCGACAGTCAGGAACGTCTTCTCCGTCATCAAGTTGTTACGTGGATGACCAGAAATCTGTCCAAGAAATTAACAAATACCAAGCATAAATATTAACGAACGATGCATTAGAAAATGTCAACCTTTATAAAAACTCATAATTGAATGCAAGCTCCAAGTAACACAATTTCCGCATGATCGGACACGTGCGACTCTTTTCCAATAAAAAATATAATAATTCACGTAACTGCGATTTAAAACGAGATCGTCCAATTACGCGCTGTATTCGTCGTTGCAAGATCGATAAATAATTTTGACGCCTCTATGAACGTATTCAGCGATGTTCATTGATGTACAGAGCGCTTCCATTACGTCTCACGGTAGTTTAGTATAGTACAACGAATAGAAATCGTTCGTTTCGCGAAACCAGTTGCAACGATGTTCTCGAAATGGAACTGCACGCAATGCTGTGTACAATTTCGATTATGAGTCCTTGCGTAACCCTTTTATACAACTGACGAGGTCAGACCGGGTCACGGACGTCGTTTGGTGTGTCCTAACACGAAATAAAGAGTTCTAGATGGTCACTTACGAAAACAGCCGTGACGATATCCCCTGGCGAGGCGAGTCTCTGAGGTTGTTTGATGCAATCGCCGAAATTCTGGCCCCATTTAGGCGTGTCGTAAAGAACTGGCGTCACAAAGGTGAGCAGATTCTTCTTTCTGAGGTGGGGGGGTGCTGGACCAGGGTCCACCGGAGATTCCTGAAGCGATAACGAAGTTTCTTCAACGTTTAGAACACGTGTGTACTGCTAGGAGATGGAAAGAATTTGGGACTGTTCGCGAGACAGGTTGAATTTTATTTATAAGGGTATCAGTGTTATTTTGCATTTGCTTAGCTACGTGCAATGAAACAAAACTCCTGAGGATCCGGCAGAGGTTAATAGGCCCATCTTCCTAGCGCCATCTGTCGCCGGGTTTTTCAGTTTCTACCGCGATCACGATTTTAAAGCAACGAGTCATATTTGTACTAATGCTTACAAGAATAGCAGCAGTCACCAGATCCTGGTATACCTTCAGATAAATCGTGAGCGTATGTGGCCCATAAATGGTGGACGCCCCCTCGTACCTCTGAATCTAAAAAACAAACATAAATTGAGATTAGCAGTAACTATAACCAACAAATATAACTTTTCACCAGTAACAATCGATCAGCCGTGGTCCAACATTCACGACATGACCTCAAATCTGACAAACGTCTTTGAGAACGTCTACTTTAATCGATTTTAACGACTGGAAAATGACTTATCCGCTAGAAAGATGCAAAGCGCGGAGGTAAGAATATAATCCATGATTTACATGATATTCCTCCGGCGTGGTGATGTAATCGCTGTAACTATTGCAGAGGCCAGCCACTATAATGGAGGTTTCGTCGTTGGACGCGACGTCGTTCATGACCGTGCTGATGGCCTGTCGCAATCTTCTTCCGGACATTGTTGTGAACTCTCCTGGGACACCAGCGATGAGGACGTTCCCAATCAGAGCCACCTGCGTTGACACAATTTTTGGCTGCCACTCGTACGGCAGAACCATCTGGAAAACAACAACGTTCTTGATAAATCTAAAGGTCTTCACCTGGACAGTTCAACAGGTTAACTCTACGATCATCTTTTACAATGAATTTAATCAAGCTACTCCTAGCGCCGTGAATGGAGGAACGACGAATTTCCTAGGTTTATGGTTCGTCGCTTTGCCGCTGGCGGCGCTAGTAGTAGGCATGGCTATTAGTCCGGGCCATGAAGACTGTATAAGGAGTTCCAACTGTGTAGTGTAGAAGTGTTATCAAAATGCCGAGCTTTAAGTTATAAATATTTCTACCACTCGCGGCGCAAGTGAGCACAGACTATGATATATATGTGATAATACATACACATATGACATATATATATATATATAATATATATCGTAGTCTGTGCGCACTTGCGCTGCGAGTGGACGAAATATTCCTAACTTAAGCTCGGGATTTTGATAACAGTTTTCTAGTAACTTTCGTAGGGAGTTGGATCTCCTTATATAGTCTTCATGGTCCGGGCCTCTCTGTCCAAGTTTCTGCAACTCTGTCAATCTTTCTGACTGTGGCAATTCGTTTGTAAGAATATAAAACTCAAATGTTCGCGATTATGATCTTGTTGGGGGAAACTTACCCGTCCAGTGGCGAGTAGAATGGGTTTAGGGCTGTGGCATTTGATGTCCTCGGGCGTGGGGGCTGCCAATAAATTTCTAACCGCGTTCCACATAGGATTGGCCGTGGTGGTGCCTTGCTCGAACGCGAAGGAACCTGGCCCGTCGGTCGTTCCTGCAGCGAAACTGTACCCCATGGCGGGCTGGCAGCCATGAACCTGCCAAATCGAGTGGAAATCGATGAATACAGCCAGCCAACCTCAGGGCAACCTCAGATACATATATTAGCCTAAACGCGTGGACGTAACGGCTAGATAATACAGGATGGCACATCGCCTTCCACGTCGTTATCTCCAAATGTAATAGTATGTTTTAGTTCAATTTATTTCAGTTGGGGAAGGTATATGTTGACAAACAAGTAAGTCCAAGTGAATCTTGTAAACAATACGAAGGTCACCTTTAAAGCATCTACACGTGGACAAAGATTATGGTACCCAAACACATGTCCCCCTCGAAACAGAGTGATCCGAAACATCTCTTAAATGACCACTAGATGCGGAGATAACGGTGTGGAAAGATCACGAAGGGTCACCCTGTACAGTAAGTCTTGATAAAGTGACGAGTCCATCGGATCCGCTCGTGAGCACTTAAATTGGGTAGCGTTTTTATCGCAGGAATCAACCTCTTTTATCTCGGGGCTGGGATCATACCGTTCGAGGAAGAGCCTAAATGGTGGCATACGATGACGTGCGAGAAGTATCATCAATCGTGATTAGTAAAAACAATGTACGTGGTGTCCCTTTAAAAAAGAAATAAACATTCTCACCATTTCGGTTTCCCCAGTGGTCTCGTTGTAAAATTCGACTGTTTGCTCAGGCATGTTGACGTAGCGATGAACGACTCGAAGGGGTCCGATGACTTCCTTGGCGTTCCCATCCTGCCAGAGGCGCTGCAATCACCGAGCAACGAAACGTGAATATGGAATGGAGTTGTACCGGGAACAACGCAATCGTGTGTGTACATCGACCCAGCCAGCCACGCACGAAACGCGTATCCGCCTCGCCAGGCCAGAAACCAATTCTCCGGTTTCTGCTTTATGATGCTAATATCTCCTCTCGAAACTGGCGAACCCTTCTCTGACCGCGTCACGGATAAAGAGCATGCGAAACGTATGTTAATCAGACCCCTATTCTCGCGTCAGTGCTTGTTCAACCGTGCAAAGTAGATGGCGCCATTGACGATGTAAACATTTGGCTAAGTGGCATAAAATGGAGCTAAATACCCATATTTTCTTTTCGCAATAAATGAGCAATATTTGGCTGATATCTTCATTCGATCCATAGGTTTTTATTTGATTCTGTATACCTGATCTAATCGAATTATGTGATATTAGATGATGAAATGATATTGTACAAAAGGTAACGCGAACTTTTCCGCTGGTGGCGCTAGTAGTAGCTGTGGCAATTAGTCCTGGTGGCTGTATTCGTGCTTCCGTAACTCCGTCAATTTTTCTGATTCTGATAAATCGTTTATGCTTCGAAATAGCCATGAAAATTTGAAGATACAGGGATCAAGTTTAGAATATATACTTTCATCGAGAGCGCATTACAATGTCATTGTCAATCCTACAATTAGACAGCGCGTCGTTGTCGAGGATCCATTGTCATGATAATGAAGACGATAAGTTGCCATCTGAATGCATTTTTCATAGTAAACATGTCGATTTACATTCGTATGCTACAATTGTAGTTGGAACCACGTGCCTCGAACGAAAACAAGTTTCATATTAAATTTCAAACCTCAAGGTCGTTTAAAGGTCGTATCAGTATACATGAATGCGTATTATTCCAAATGAACACTCGTGGCAACTACGATAGCCAGGAGGAAAAAAATATTTACTTCTAAAAGAAGAGGAATATCATCTATCTCGAAAAACAACAGGGGAGGCATAAAAGTAGTAGTACGGCTAAAAAATAAGCGCGATACTGTATAGCTAAGGGGTACACGTTATGGTTGGCCTGTTCCCCTTTCTTTCTCACCTCCTCCTCGCCACGGCGATAAAGGGGACGAAGATTAATGAATTGGAACCTGTCGCGCACGGATTTTGTGGGTTCGGGTCACTAAGGGAAATCTGAAATGATAAAGGGATCGCGCTACGGTTTCCTTGCGATTACGACTTCTTGCTCCACTTCCCAGTTTACCTATTTGCCACTAAGGAATCGCTCAAGAAATTATTGAAATTATTCGAATTGTCTATTTCAGATGTATTAAGAAACGACTTACGTTTCCTGTTATAGAATGAGTTTATTTTCTACGCCAGATATGGCTTCAATAATTTTACTTGAGGATATCAATTTTATCCGACTGGCTCTCGTTCGCATTACCTCGGTTAATCGAAGACTTACTATATAGCAGATCTATCTGGGGATACCGGATTTCGAAGGGAGGTTCGACGAATTCCAGAAAATACCCGAGAAAATAATAAGTTGAATGTAATAATCTGAACTGACAATATTATT
>NC_071982.1:5331780-5339215 GCF_026283585.1 Hylaeus volcanicus
TCTGAACTGACAATATTATTTAATGTATCTTCGATAATAATATGCATGTAGAAACTAATGGATCCCCACGGCTCGATGGACCAAGGTTGAGAGACACTGACCTAACCTACAAATGATGAATGAATCGACTCTCCTGGCATCAGTTCGCCAAAAATCATAAGCGATCGCATTTGCAACAATCTCTGTCGAAGGATCGATGTTTCCTGTCCCTTGACATTAATCGTCGTCCATTTCCTCGATTTAATACCAACCCCCTCCGGATCTCCGGTATTAATAAAAGTTTCCTTGGTCCTGTATTCTTGACCGCAGCGCCTCCCCTCTGGCTACTACGTTTCCATACGCGCGACCGAGGGAAAGTGGCGGAAGGTAAGGTTGCGTGTGCGCGAAGATGTGATCTCTGATATGACAGGGGCTCTCAACTTTTCATAATTTGTGCCCTTCTAACTTCGATTTATTTTCGTGTCTCCACTCCCAGTGATTGTTTGTTGGTAAGAGTAAAATTATACCAATTTTTTTTTGTAATATGCGATAGAGCAGTGTCTCTCAACCGTCTCTACTTTGGTCCTCTTTTAATCTCAATTTATTTTTGTGCTTTCCACTATTACTGTTCGGTGGTGAGAGTAAAAGTATATCAATTCTTTTTAATATGTGATACAGCAGTGTCCCTCAACTTCCTCTAGCTTTGTGCCCTTCTAACTTCGATTTATTTTCGTGTCTCCACTTCCAGTGATTGTTTGTTGGTAAGAGTAAAATTATACCATTTTTTTTTGTAATATGCGATAGAGCAGTGTCTCTCAACCGTCTCTACTTTGGTCCTCTTTTAATCTCAATTTATTTTTGTGCTTTCCACTATTATTGTTCGGTGGTGAGAGTAAAAGTATATCAATTCTTTTTAATATGTGATACAGCAGCGTCCCTCAACTTTCTCTAGCTTGTAGCTCCCCAACTCAAAAAATATCTTACACGACCTCCTTGTGTAGAAGATGGTGGCACATGGCCTCCGTTGAGAATCCCTGAGATGGGGAACAACACGTATGGAACGGAGAGATAGTACCACAGTGACAAACAGATGGGATAGGTGGAGTTAGGTGGGGGGTTGAGTGCTGGCAGACGCGTCGAAAGGGGAAAGGGTTCGTTCTACACCAAATCGATCACTTCTCGCGGATGATGTCAGTGGTTCTATAGAAATTCAAATATCACGTAGCCCCATGTAAAATTAGAACGGGTTTAAACCGCTACTTTGCTTACTCCAAACTTATTAAAATAATACAGGACGTCCAAGACCCCTATTTTTGTCTGCATAAATGATTTTTTATCTCCGAAACTGTCAACCATATCGGGTCCATTTTCGTTTTATTCTCATCGAAAAGGACTAGGCTTGCAGAATATATTTTTCTTAGACCGAAATCCCTTTTTTTTGTAGCATGAAAAATAGCGAGGATAGCCGCGCGACACTTAACAACGATTCATCGTACCTTGGGAGTGGTTTACACGAAGCTCGTAATTTATTTACGCTACGTAAGATCGAGTCGCTTTGAGGAATGAAATGGACCGCGGAAAAACTTTTGCAACAGCGATGCTAACTTTTTTTTTTGTTAGTACCAAGGAGCAAGATTGTTGCAGCAGCGTTTGCTGAGAGGTATCAATCACTTTGTCCTCCTAAGTTAAGCTCGGAGAACAAAGAGAAGCTCGTAAGTTAATGAATACGTTCTCGCCGCTCGTTCGTCTATCGGTAATTGATCGAGAGCCGTCATAAGCAGGATTTGCTTAAGGTAGGATTAATTTAAGCTGTCTACGGATGGCAAAGCAAGGTTGCAAGGTTTCCATCAAGAAATCCCGAGTTAATTGATCGCTCGAAATCGGGCTAACCGTCACTTGAACGCGGCCACGTACTTAGTTCCGTCTTGGACCCCGAGTCGTCGTTGTTTTCACGCTGAGAGGCGCGCCAAATACGTTTTCATCATAGGGGCTGCCGTTAATTACACGGACACGTACTTAAACAACTGTAGTGGTGCATCCGTAATGAAGTGGGAGCTGAAGAGTCCTTACGTTCACACGAGTTACGTTTATTACGGTGGCATGATTTAAGCCTTCCGTCGATCGACATTGAACCATTTACCGTTCTTCTGTTCTACGTACGATTCCAGTGAGTCGAACAGTCACGGTTCTAGGAAAGATCCTGCGTTCGTTCAGCGATGCAGAACCTCGATGACCGAGCAATTTCACTTCCTACGAGGCGTCAGGTGCCTGGGGCGTCGTTTAAAGACTGACTTCTTTAAAACAATTATGAAAAGTAAATAAACTACATAAATCGAGTTTGCTCGATAAACAAGTGATAAATAACCGCTCACGTATTTAACCAGGGACTGCGGGGTACGCCATCGCGTGGGAAAAGCGCAGCAAAAAAAAAGGTAAGAGAGAAAAGGGTGGAACATAAATTTTCATAGTCCAATTTCGAGATAGCGGGAGGTAGGGAGCCGCTGTAACGCCTTTCGTTCCCTGGAGACGTGTGAAATCTCTGCTCGGCGCCGTGCTACGCGAGGTCTCGTGATCGGGAAAAAAGACCTCCGCGGTTGCTCGAGGAAGAAAACGACGTCGTCCTTGCGAGCACCGAGCGTGACTCGTGTCTCGTGATTCACAAAGTCGCGGGAGGGTGTGGCGTTTACTGGGAAGCAGCCTCAAAGCCTCGTTCGGTTGCTACTTTCCCACTCGATCGGTCGTATCGACCGTCGATGCGATTTTTCGTCGGATGTATCGTGCGATGTCGCGGGAGATCCGTATAGAGAGAGGAAAAGGACGGGGGAGGGAGAACTGCAGGACTCTTTCGACATTTTCATACGTCGGCTGTTCCACCGTATCTCCTAGATACAGATTGCCGTACTCAGGTTGCCGCGTATAGATCGCCATATACAGGCTACTATAAATTGAAGTTAGATTTTAATTGAAGTTAGATTTTAATTGAGGTTAGATTTTAATAGCAGCATTTTAGCCACACCTCTTGCGCGTTCTAGTTCCATCTACCTATTTTGTAGACATACCTTTCGCGAGAGCAGAAGAAGGTTAAATAAACAAATAAAAATATTTGAATTGCGAGCAGAAACACGTCTCTTTCGAACAGAATGGAAGAAAACTCGGGACGCCATTTATGGAGGTGGACATACAAATGGCGGCTGTTCTGTCCGCTGACCACTTCTAAGATTCGACGTTAAAACTCAAGGAAACCAGAGGAAATATTCTAACAACTTCACGAAATTTGGTAAACTTGCAACTGAACCATTTTGGATTCTCAATCCCAATTGCTCGAGCAAAACATTTAAGCTAAGGAATAAACGAGGTCGAACGGTGAATATTTGGAACATACTAGCCTTGCAGATTTGCTTCCACGAGTCGCGATGCCCGACTCCCGGACGTATCGTTTTCGTTCCGTTTCATCTGATCTGATTCAGCAGGTATTAACTCGCAACAAATTGCCAGCGTCGGGATCGCACGGCGCATGTACGCGACGCGTCGGTAAGATTTTCATGCGCGGAAGCAGAATCGTGTCTCTCGAGATGGGAGATAAGCGACATAATGAGGCGAGATGGTAAGCGATTGCAAAGTCCTGCTTCAACGTACGTGGGAACAGGAACGTGTAAACACGTGGATCGCCCATGCTGGTTTGGCTCGTTCTATTTTTCCTCCCTAGCCCCCCCCCCCCTCCTTGTCCTACCTGCCCTACCCCTCGACAAGAACTGAGCGGTAATCGACCCTTGCACAAGCGACGATACTGGGCCACGCGAGGTGTTCCTTCGTCGTGGGATCAAATTGTCCGCGGCAATTACGACTCCTTGGAGGAATCGTGGCAAGCTTGGGGAGCAGCTTTGGAACTGGAGATTGAAACACGTGGTATATACTGTCTAAGTATGACAGATGCAATCTCCAGAGATTGAACCTCGATAGATGCATCTCGGAGGGATCGTACCCCCATAGATGCACTTTTAAGAGATGGCATGCGCCTACAACTCCACGAACTGCCCGGTATACGGGTTAAACGACAAGAAAAGGGAAGTAATTTCAAGAATCTCGTAGATCACAATTTCCTGTACCTCCCATGAAACTAGCCCGGTTGCAACACTCGATTTTAAGGAGTCCGCACATGAATCACCAGGAAGTTGCGAGACCCACGGATCGTCGGGTCCGTAAGCTGCGAAATTGCTCGTAAATTCGGCTCGGCGAGGTCGAGACATCGAAGATAGACTCTGGCCCCGTAGATTTGTGCAACTATGGCCCACTTTCGCCAACGGTGGCGTTTGCGTAACTCCTTTAATTATCATTTAATTAGATGCGGGAAGAGCAAGTGCGTAACAATGTCCACTTTCCAGACTGTAGAAACCTGGAGTTTCGATTTGAGAAGAAAGACTTATTATTATTCTTATAGGCGATGTAGGATACTGCATTTGCAGGTGGAACCTTTACCGGAGGCAACGTGGATGGTACCTCTATAGTTGCACGCGGATGTGAATCCAATGGTAATAGATGCTACCTCTATAGTTTCAACCTGGATGGATATATCACCTCTATAGTTTCAATATTATTAGTTGCTACCTCAATCGTTTCATACCTCTGTGAATCTACTTTTATAAATGCTACCTCTATAGTTGCAACCTGGGTAGATAGCACCTCTATAATTTCAATATTATTAGTTGCTACCTCCATAGTTGCACACCTCTGTGAATCTAATCTTAATAGATGCTACCTCTATCGTTGCAACCTGGATGGATATATCACCTCTATAGTTTCAATATTAATAGTTGCTACCTCTATAGTTGCACATTTCTGTGAATACCATCTTAATAGATGCTACCTCTGTAGTTACAACCTGGATAGATAATAACTCCATAGTTTCGGTATTAACGGATGCCACCTCCATAGTTGCGCACCTCCGTAAATCCAATCTCGACATTGGACACGCAATCTTCGTACAACTTCTTTAGACTCGCCAATGCTATTCGCAACCATCGCAGATGCAATCTCCGATAAACGCCATACGCAACCTCTACACCAACTTCTACAGATGCAACAATCGATGCAATCTCGATACGTGTAAGGCCCGTACACAACTTCCGAAGATGCAATCGTTTAAATTAGGTGCGAGAAGTAACGGCCTCCACTTAACGGACCGTACAAACGCGGATTCCAGATGCGAAAATAATAAAGTCATAAACGCTTCCACGACGGCGAGTGGACCACCACGGCAGGACTTTTACCACGGTCCACTCGCGCCTGATGCGCCGAGGAAACGGCAAGGCGAGGCAGGGAAACGGCAAATTGAAAAAGACAGCTTCCTTCTGAGTTACGACACGGTTATCCAACCGTCCAAGTTTCACTCTCGTCTGCAACGCATGTGCGTGAAATCCAAATGGCTAGCGTTAACTATTCAGTGCCTCCGTCGTCCTACTGCTCCAGAATGACAAGCGCATCTCGTTTCTCCGTTGGTGGTTTCTAGCGACGAGGAAGGCGACTCGTCGTTCCAAATTTCCACTTCCACTCGAGTTTAGCTGAGTAGCTCGTTTTGGCAGGGTTAACATTTTATGAAATTCCTCTGTTTTAGTCACTAGGGGTCACAAGGGAGGGCCGATTGAATTTTTGTGATGTTTAAGGTGACGGCTATTGGGATTGGTAAATTGGAGGTGTGCAACTATGGAGGTAACAATTATTAATATTGAAACTATAGAGGTGATATCTATCCAGGTTGCAACTATAGAGGTAGCATCTATTAAGATTGGATTCGCAGAGGTGTGCAACTATTAATATTAAATCTATAGAGGTGCTATCAATCCAGGTTGCAACTACAGAGGTAGCATCTATTAAGATTGGATTTACAGAGGTATGAAACTATGGAGGTAGCGATTATTAATATTGAAACTATAGAGGTGATATCTATCCAGGTTGCAACTATAGAGGTAGCATCTATTAAGATTGGATTCGCAGAGGTGTGCAACTATTAATATTAAATCTATAGAGGTGCTATAAATCCAGGTTGCAACTACAGAGGTAGCATCTATTAATATTGGATTCACATACGCGTGCAACTATAGAGATAGCTATGGTGTTAACGATGTCTAGCTATACCAACAATTTTTGAGCTAGTCGTCTAGGTCAGGTATGAACGTTAATTTGGGTTTCTTGGAGATGAAAATGGCGTCACTCGAGCAAGGCCTAGCTTGTGGCAAACGATACATGCATCGGGGTGTGCCAAGGATACGCTGAGACATTTCGTCCCCACGTTTTGCCAGGCGCCGTTCTCACACGATTGTATTGAAATGCCGCTCGTAAACAATGAGTTGCATCACGCTTGTATCCGATTGACAGAGGCGTGACAGGAGGAGAGCAACCGAGAGAGACGGAACGAGGGGGAGAACCTTCGAACCCGGGAGCCGTACGATTAGGAGAGGAGATATGACTCACGTCGCTGAAAATATCAATCTGACGGAAAACCTTTCCGTGAAAACTGCAGCAGCGATCTGGGATGCGATAAGGGTGTTACATATGACGATTATGAGGTGTCTCGACGAACCGTAGCCTCGCCACTGGGAAAACAACTATACGAGGCAGATGTCATAATGAGTACAAAGCGTTTTACGATTCTATAGTGTGCGATAATGAAAATGTTGATATAAACGTTGGTGTACGTAAACAAAAATTCTAAGTGTGTCATTGGTCAGCCATGATGCCGTCAGTGACACTTACAGAATGTTTCGTAACCTCCGAATTAAATAAAGTTACGAAATTTCATGTAATTAATTACTCTTACACAAACGTTTCCACTATCGCCAAAACATCAGAAAAATTTCGTCACATCGAACCGTCGCGTTTCATCCTGTTCCGCGACGGGTCACTTAATTAGGATGCAAAAATTCCTGCTTCGACGGTTAATAATTTTCACGAGCGTTCTAGAGAAGTGAAAGCACTTCGCGAACGCTCCCCGTTATTTTCATTTCGATTCTAAAAAGAAACTTTAACTACGCGAAGCACGCGCTGCCTCGGACCTGGAAGAAGCCCAGAACTCGTCTCTGTTACGATTCTAACAGCCGCGAAACCGTGAAAGGTTGGCTCGTGACCGTAATGCCAAAGCGGACGGATACCTCGCTAATGCTCTAACACGGTTTACGTTCGTTCGCCGCGTGTCGTCGCCGTTTAATGGCGACGTACTCCAAATGGCAGAAGGAACGATCGCGGAAAAAGATGCACACTCCCACGGTAGGGCGTGTCTTGGTCTTCGACGCCAACTTCCGGTTCGGAGTGCCACCTGGTATGCCAGCGGAGCTCCAGGCTTCGAATTCGTCAAACTCCGCCTGAGTCATCGATGAAAGAGGACTCGGAATGAAAATACAAAGCATTTTAATCGAAGTAATAGAGAACATTCTCCTTGAGAGCAATGTGCAAACGGAAACCA
>NC_071982.1:5339225-5352942 GCF_026283585.1 Hylaeus volcanicus
GAAACCATTTTTAATGGCGTCGTTGGCGTGGGTCACTCGAGACCCACGCTGACATGTGAGGTCTCAATCTCGTACCTTCATTTACATATCTTTCATTTTTTAAATGAGAATTAAACAAACACCCGATATTTCAGGCGTAATTGTCACTACTGCAGAAAATAACTTGTGTACAAAATACGAAAAGCCCTAAATTGACGACGGGGACCTCGTTTAATTCAGCGCCCGCGAATTTCGCTGCTACATATGCGTATGGTGATTTCGTTAACGAGGCGTGATGCAATCAACGAGACTGGCTCGGGCAAATATTAATATTACACGTTGGGGTGACCGGCCGTAGCACGAATCTGTAATGTCATGTGCGATCAAAGTGAATTTGACACTCATATTTTTAAAATTTTATTAAAACATCAATCTGTCAGTTTCGAAATTAATGCCAATTTATAGTTCGTCCCGCGCTATTACTTTAATAAATTGGTTTTAGGTAACATTAGTCAAAGCTGAAGAGGCTGTTGGTAGTTGAAGTTCATTATTTGATAACTCCATTCGAGAATAAAAAAAAAAAATTCGATAAACCCGACGGGAAAGTAAAAGTTTGATATGACGAAAGGCGTTGAAGGAATGTCTCGACGCTTTGCTCACGGATCGGCTCGAGTAACAGGTACTCTTCTTTAATGACCCTTTCACGCCGGCTGAACATGAACGTTATCTACTTTAACTGGCCGTAAAGCCCGTCCTCGCCTTGACAAGGTCCTTCTTCGGGATTGAACGACTTCCAAGTGTTTCGCTACAGCGAAATAAAGAAAAAGAAATCGGATCCATTCGAAAGATCGTTCGTTACCAATGGGACTAGTCCAAGGTTTGGCAACGTTAGCTGTTATAAGACGTTTTTGCATCAGACCAGCCTGGTCTACGGAATAATCCTTCAAGGATTTCTTTCTTTAACGTTCTTAGCTTGGAACTCGAGGAAAAACCGCTAGGAGTCATGGATGTTAACCGCATCTTTTTCTATTTACTTGTTCAACGGTTTCATTCACCAGAATGGAGTTGATTTGAAATTTCCGTCTGTATAGTTGGCAACTATATTTTATAGTTCAGCTTCTACTAACTATTCTACTATACTAACATTTACACACGTTTTGAACTATTGTATGACACAGTGTTTGTTATTGGATTATTATTCGAAGATCGGGATCTTCTCGCTTAAGAATTATTAACGGACAATCGTGTACGTTCACATTTGGAAGTCACGTGGCCGATCGAATGACGTCACGTGACGAGGATACCCATCTTTATGCGAAGTCGCGAAAAAGATACAAAAGATTGATCCAAATCTCGCCGTTCTTATCCTCGCTACGTTTCGGGAGTATTTTTATCTCTGTTTATGAATCACTATGCGCGACGAGAATACCGAATCGTTTCAATGAATCTTATTTGACTTGTATCGTGATACATAACCTCCTATTTCGCTCCAGTGATTAATGGCGACAGTCCACGGAACTCCATAGAAACGTATTTATTGAAAATGAATTGCCCTAAACGAGACCCTTCGCGAAATTGTGAATTTGGTTTACTTTAGAGAGTAAAAAGAAAGTTCGCACGCGTTAAAAAATTGTTTACCTCTTAAACGCTTAAATAGATATAACAGTTCGCTCTTGACCTGGTTGGCTGCGATAAACGAGCGAAATCGTCGTTTTTGCATAACGACCATGCATAACGTCTCATAACGCGTGAGAAAACAGCGTCATTGGTTCAGGTGGACAAACGAGCTTTGTTGGGTGAATCGTTGCGTCATTTGAGAGCAGCCATGGACAGGACCGAGCTTTCGTGGGATTATATCGCGATAATCCCCATTTTCGTGAGCCAACTTTTAACCCTGACTAATGCCCATATGTCATCTCCATCAATTAGCAATCCCGAAATCTCGGAATTTATTGTACAGAGAGTGTAAGCCTTCGTAAAGTCCTGAATTCATATCGAAACCTTTTGGCTACCATTTCGAAACCGTTCGAATTTTAGGTGATAACCGTTTCCAGGTTTGTGACGTGTCAGGTGTACAAACAGTCTGGTACAGCAGAGGTTATACGTGACAAAACTCCCGCGACAGTCTTCCCACGCGGTCGCTATGTTTTCAAACCACTCAAAAAGAAGACGGCGAGACCACCCAAACACAGTTCACTATGAAAGATTCCAACAATTTTGGGCCAATGGCTATAGTTAATTTAGAGCACGGTGTTCACAGATTGAAAGAAATTCGAGTTACCTCGGTCTGGACCTAACCACTCCTCGCCGTTTTATTTTGATGAAGATCTGTTTGAACGATATACAGAAACAAATATTTAAAACAGCTAAAATGCTCGTGTTACATTCAGACTACTGACGAGTAACAAAAGAGCGAATGCCTAGCCTTTGTCGACGTCGCAATCACCCAAGAAGAAGGGCATCATTAGAGCCTAGGGAATTATTTAGCCCAGTTTGCAATTGCATCGAGCTCAACGCGTCAGTGAAACGCACAAAGGCGTATTAACCATGCACTGAAAATGTACAAGGGGAGCTTTGTTCCGACTCTCCTAAATATTACGACACATCCCAACGTAACAAAGCTAACCACGCCTCTTTCCTCGGATTTATAGTTGCAACTATACTTCATCATTTGGTTTATAGTTTCAACTATACTTTATGATTTGGATTACAGTTGCATTTATACTTTGCAATTGGAGATTATAGTTGCAGTCATACTTTTATATTGGGCTCCATAATTACAACTAGGCTTTATAGTTGTTCATTATAGTTGTGGTATATAGTTGCACCCATACTTTATGACTTGGTTTACAGTTGCAATTATACTTTGCAATTGGAGATTCGAGTTGCAGTCATACTGTAATATTGGATTTTATAGTTTCAACTATACATTATAGTTGTTGATTATAGTAGCGGTATATAGTTGCAACTATACCTTACAGCTGTACGTACGTGTGCAACAGAATAATCGCAATAACTCATCCAGAAAAAATCGTACAGACGTCATCTTTGTTCAATCTGCTTGGAAAAATATGCACTTCGCTTTGTGTATCACCTTTGCGACAATTTACAAAGTTAATCCTCCACGATCCCAACTAAACGACTATACTGTTCGCACCTTCGTACCGTGGTTCAAAACCAGACAACCATACCCGATACTTCCCCGCAACTCTCGAATACTGACCGGAAGTCGAACGAGCGCGTGTCCTTTCCCTGGCACTCCGTTGGAAAAATCGGCACGTGGACTGACGCTCATCTGTCGGTTGTCTTCGCGCAGGAAGAAGAAGAAACCAACACAGATCGGAGGAGGAGGGAATGGACGGGAGGGAAGGTGGTAGGAGGACCGAGAGCTTTTGCCTGGAACGGGACAAGTCCGGCCGGGTGGGAGATAGATATAAGAAGATCGTGCTGGAATAACGGCTATCAGTGAGTATCGTGCTGTTTTCGCATATACCAAGTTAAACGGGATCACCCCACGAGTCGAGGAACGATGCTGAAGGTACGATGTCCGTTTAACACCGGGGGATATAAACTGGCGTGTGCGTGCGTGGGCGGGTGCCGTAAGAGGAGTTAGTTCCTGTCGCGGCAGCTGGGATTTTCCAGGAACTTTTTTTATTGGGCTTCTCCTCGTGCTCGTTGTAATTCCACCCTGTACCTCGAGCCTTCCTGTCTGACTTTTCCTGCTCGAACTGGGTGTGTTTGGACACTGGGTAGAAATTGGAACACTGACGCCGCGGTGGGCCGTTAATTTGACATAGCACGTGAGCTGTGAGCTTCGATTATTCAATTTGTGTAGGTAACGTAGACAGTCTTGGTTGTTAGTTAAGTACAAGGGGTGTTAGTTAAGGTTAGCATTATTCTTTGGAGAGTCAGAGACTAGGCACAGTCTTCAGATTTGGTGTAGGGAGCGTTCAACCCCTTATAGTAAGGGCTACGTGTAAGGATCCTTAGAAAGGGAGTCGACTGTCTATAGGTTGGGCCATGTTAGGAAATCTATGCATTTATGTCAATTGCCTTTGTAGACCAACACACATCCAGTTGGGAACGTGTTGATGGGGGCGTTAGTTGATCTTAGCATTCTTCTTTGGAGAGTGAGAATCCAGGAAAATCTTCAGATTTAGTGTTGAAAATGTTCAAACCCTTAGTAAAGGCTACGTGTAAGGTTCCTCGAACAGGGACTCGACTGCCTATGGGTTGGACCATGTTAGGAGATCTATGCATTTATGTCAATTGCCTTTGTAGACCAACACACATCCACCTGGAAACGTGTTGATGGGGGCGTTAGTTGATCTTAGCATTCTTCTTTGGAGAGTGAGAATCCAGGAAAATCTTCAGATTTAGTGTTGAAAATGTTCAAACCCTTAATAAACCCTATATATAAAAATCCTCATAAATGAAATCGATTGCCTATGGGTTGGGCCATGCTAGGGGCTAAGAATCTTCCTTCCTAGAAAAGAGTGTTCCACATAAATAGACCACTTCTATACACTTCTATACCTTCCCAAACGAACCTTCAAAATGCTATTGTGATTGTCATGTAACGAATGTCTCGAAAAAAAAGCAACAAGACTATCATAGATAAGGTTGCAGCGACGACAACCAGGTTCTTTTGTCAGGCAAACGATACTCTGATGGGCAAAACGAGCAACGTCTTTGCGGGTTACCTTTGGAATCCACACAACGCGATAGCTTCGACCACTTCCGCGGATTCGTATTGGCTTACGGAGCAAGGTCGGTGTGAAAGTGGAAAGGGACACTTCTCTCGGGAGAAGACACGCGGGTGATGCGAAAGACGAAACGCGAGAAACTTTCTCGACGCGTTCGATGACTCGAGTCTTCCGTTTGTCGAACTTGTGGTTGAAGAATGGTTGAGAATCATGCTAGTTTGGATGTTCAAGCCCAGGGTAGGCTTGTTGAATTAGTTGCTGAGGCTCTTCATGGCGAGGTGCCAATCTTATTGAACTCTGTGCGATGGGAATTCCGGGATCATGTCGCTGCCTGTGGGTTGGGCCTGTTGGTCTATTAGAGCAGTTGCTAAGGCAATTTATTGGCCAAGGCGAGATCTACCGACCTCTGAGTCAAGACCTCATGTCTGTTTTCTAAGCTACTCAGGTTCAACAGTCGTTAAGCTGTGAATCCTGTCGAGTTAGGATTACTTTAACCTTGTTTCACACAGGTTAAACTGTGCTACGTCTATGTTACAATCCTTGATCGCTGACTGATAGTACCCGAATCACCCGTCCTTCCATTCTACTTAAAGGTGTAACAGAGAAGATGGTGTCACAGTTATGACAGATACGCTGCCCGTGAGAACGAGGTGAAAAGCCACCGAACCATTTGTCCCGGAACGACAGTTTCCATATTTTTCTAAAGAGCAGCGTTAACTGCGCCATATATCCAGCGAACCTTAAAGGGGAGGATCGCTATTACAAAACTTGCGTTTATAGTGCTCGTATTAACCGTCGAGATGCTTGCCCATAATCTCCTTCGCTTTACGACCCATTCGTACATCTGATATACGGACTCTGCGTGGTTAAAATTTTCTAAGAAAATCATGTTTAACGGGAAACCGATCACGCGGTGACCCCCTTTGTCGCGAAATATATTGGTCACGTGCTTGGTGGTCTCTCTGAGGCACCCTGAGGACTCTCAAAAGAAGAGACATTACTTTGAAATGTTCATTCTCATTGCTCACTGAACAGACATCAACTAGATATTAATTGGAAACGTAAACTGTAACCATTTCGAGTCGGGGAGAGAGTACTATGTGGATCCAAATTGATTTGTTTAACTCCTAAACAGAGCCTAAGTTTGGAATTTTAAATTTCAGAATTTGTGCTTGGTTTGCGTGACGGTTGCGTGCTGCAACGCCGTGGTTCTAAGCGGTTACAACGGAGGTCACGGGATCAGTTACAGCGATTACGAGGGCCTTGAGGCGTACTCGGGTCTTTCCGACTATGGAGAACACGCGGTACTGCCAACGGTAGCGGTTCCGGTCCACTCGGTTTCCGCTTTTCCAGTGCACGTGGCTGCGACCCTCGATCACGGGGCGCATGGCTACGACCATCATGGTGACCACGACCATGATTACTACGTAAGTGTTCGTTCGAAAGATTGTGGAGGTCCTCTAGTAGAAATGGAGGCGCTATAGTTCGCTATGGTGGCGCTGTAGTTCGCTATGGTGGCGCTGTATGTCACTATGGTGGCGCTGTATGTCACTATGGTGGCGCTGTAGTCCGTATGGTGGCGCTGTGCGTCAGTATCGTGGCGCTGCACGTTTTCCTAAAATCACTAACCTTCCATCTTTGAATTTCCATGCTTTCTGGACCACTTTTTAACCTCAGTAATATTCCACGATATTTCTGCCCTTAACCAACAACGTTAGAATAAAATCGCAAGCAAGCTCAAGCAAATTGCTTAACAATTGGGCCTAATTTGCATCGGATATTGCGCGGGACGTCCGTCAAAAGCGCGAATAACGGGCGTGACTTAATTTCCAACCGCGGCACCTGTGCTTTAATTGAAATTCTCGACTGTGAAAAGCGACGCCCGGCATAAGAACACCTTCCGTGATGTATCTCATTGTCGCAGCCGTTTCCGCGACACTCGTCGTCGCTTTCACGCGACGTCTGCTCGTTACGACCGCCTTAATATCGGCGTCCGGGTGTTCGTTACGTGGATCGTTACGAAATTTTCACGTGGGACAAAACATCAATTAAACTACTTGAAACGTGCAATACGGTGTTTCGATCCATGAGAGTGAATGATTTATTATCCCTGGCCCGTTCACTCGTAACTCATTGCACCGGACTACGCAACAATAGAAGTTAAAACCATCCCCGTTTAATTTCGGATACTTTCGAATCCTTGCGGCCAGGCTTAGTACCGGTGTTAAATTTCGCTTGTATTTCAGGCTCACCCCAAGTATACCTTCAACTACGGCGTCCACGACCCCCACACGGGGGACGTGAAGACCCAGCACGAGGTTCGCGACGGAGACGTCGTCCACGGATCCTACAGCGTCAACGAACCCGACGGCAGCGTCAGGATCGTCGAGTACACCGCTGACGACCACAACGGCTTCAACGCTGTCGTGAAGAAGGTCGGTCCAGCCATTCACCCGAAACCCGTCCACGTTGCCAAGTACGTGTCACCAGCCTACTACAACAGCTATGACGAATACGAAAAGCACTACTAGACGCCTAGCTAGATCTCGAAGAGGGCAGAAACAGGGTCGGTGACGATTTCGATCTCGTTAAACCGCGCCAATGATCGAACAGGGACATGCCACGTCTCCCAGAGGTCAGCACCGGGTATCCGAGACCGATACCACGATCCTGCTGACCCTGGACAGCTGTTCCTAAAGGCTAGTTTAGATGTCAATTATCCGAATGTCCGAGACCCTCAAAGAAAAATTCGAAAACTTTTTTGCGAATTTTTTTCCGGGGTCCTGTTCGTCGATCGAGCGCCATATACAGGGTGGTTCGAGGGAACCCTATTTTATAAATGCAGATGAGCAGAAATGTTTGGTTCTAGTTTCAAAAGTCAAGGTTGTCGAATTTTGAAGTACCCTGTATATCGGGTTTGATCGAGACGAAATCGGCGCGAACAGGTGTTCGTGATGACGAGTAATTGCGAGATATCGATAAAAAGTGACTGAAAAAGTGTCCCGCGTATAGATTCTCGTACGTCGAAACCACCTTCATCGGTGCACGCGTTTACGATTCCTCGAGACGATTAGGCAGTGAATATGTAAACGAGAATTTACTGTTCCTTAACTAGTAGAAAGCGGGGAGAAAAAACTGCTCGGGGTACCTGAAACTTGCTGAAAAGCCAGACGAGAACTTTCCATTGCGTTCCGTTGGGAAGTGGAAGATGGCGCGGAAATTAGGCGCCGTTTCTTTTTTTTGTGGACAGTCGAGATGAGAATGTGCGATTAGAAGGCTTACGGAAGGTTAAAAGCGTGTTAAATTAAAATCGTTGGACTGGGGAACGGAGAAACCCGAACAGAATCTGAATTTAGAAAAGTACGGGATTTTTGGAGGTTAGATTTATCAGATTAGAGCTTAGGATAGATCAGAGATCGAACTTGGTAATGTTTTCTAGCTAAGGTTAGTAATATAAGTATCTTAAGTTGTTCGATTGTAACGTTCTATTGGATTGAAACATTAAAAATTCGACAATTTTGCTAGTTGAGTTTGCAAGTTCAGCGCCGTCTGGCGGGCAAATCAGGAGCATAATCGTTTTACGCGAAGGGTGTACCGCGAGAGAACAACTCGAATCTATTATTGTCTTAACTGTAAAGTATTATTAAAAATTTTCTGTAAATAGAACCTAAGCTTATACTCAATAAAAGCGATTGTATAAAATTTTGTTCGTTGTTTAAGATTCATACGTCATACTTTGAAAATATTGATGTACAGGCGATAACGGAGCCACTTGGGGTTATAGAGGGTTAATGAGGCGAAGGATTCCCCGCAGCTCTTAACTACAGCGGAAGGTTTTCGTTTTAGTAAACAAGCCAGCGAAACGGGAGATAGATCTGGATCGCGAAAGCGGGGTCGTCGAGATGAAATCTGCTCCCACGTCCGTTGCTATCGTAAACACTGTATCGTGCTCAGCATTTTTCCCTCAGATCTGATTTCGTTCACGTCAAAGCTATGCTTTTAGTTCGACTCTGCTAATTTTTGCAATTTTTCTGACAGCAACTCTTAATATCAAATTATTTAGTAATCTCGGGCAACGATAAATTAATTCTATTTTGTTATAATATTATAATATAGCACGCTGTACATGCTTCTTGGCACAACAATAGAATCCCATCAGATAAAAAGAAAATCGTGCAAAAAGCGAGTTCCCTGTTTTCTGAACAATCAACGCCCGAGGTATTTGCACCTACTGTTTATTTAACTTTTAATTAACCGCGCGTTCGCCAGCGGAGCGCATTTAATTCACTCAACCGATCGCTATCTCAGCTCAACCCGTGATTTCGTTTGTAGTTATCTTATACGTGCGAATGTGTGCTCGCGTTCTTTTTTAATGCGTTCCTGGTTCTAACTTTGTTCATTAACAGACACCATGTATTCTAATTGCAGGGCTTCTTACCAAGGAAGCGTAAAAAACTGGAAGTCTCGTTGCAATTAACCATTCTCTCGTTCCACAGTCGCTGTTTTCAGAGATGAGCAAACTTTAGCCCCATAGTTTGAATAACTTCATTCATATTATAGTAAATTTCAATTGTATCGTATTCATAATCTTAACTATCCAATAACGACTAATTTTCTAATCTTAAATTTCCAGTGTTGATAACCTCAACACTGGACTATAACCTGGTTATTCTGAGACATCCGGTATGTAGGTAACGAAATCAGTTCCCTATGTTGACAGTTAAACATAGCGTGCCATAGGCTATCCGTTAACTGGAGCATTAGAAGCGAGATATATCGACAATATTCATAGTGTTCTGTTGGTAATAGCTCTGCTACTTCATTTCGACGCCATTGTATACGTTATAACAGATTTCCTTCCTAAGGATAACCGAAGGCAAGTTAGAACTAGAACGTGCCCCGAATGGGTTATATTGTTCCCTAGAAATTGTTCAAGGACAAGTTCTCTCGCTGAAAGGTTTAATTAATTAAAGGACATAGATGTCCGCATTAAACGACTCGCTCTATATAATATCTCCTTGAGAATGCAATTGCTTTTGAAACTGTTTAACCACTACAGCGTTTCCTCGTTATAGGAACGTCTTTGTCCCTCGATAAAACGCTCTTGAGAGTCAGAAATCGACTCTAGGAATAAATTTGGTTACCTCCCTCGTTAAAACGTTTCAGGAGGACCTGAATCTGGGCGTTTTATCAAGGTTTGGTTGGATAAGGAGAAAGGAGCCGTGACTCACCCACGATTCCTTGAAGATCTTGTTGGCAATGATGCTGGTGCTCTCGTACATGTCCTTCCCGGGTCCAGACGCGAAGCACATCTCCTTCTTCCCGGAACAGGTGTATTGCGGCGAGCAACTCTTTCCTGAGAATTCGCATTTTGGACCACGAGTGTTCGGTGAAACGTCGCCCAGATTGGTGGAGGCGAAGGCTGCCACGAATGGACCCTGACGTAGAGCGAATTAGGTGTCTAGTCATAATTATTACTCCTGATCTCAACTAACGTGTCTACTAGCTCACCTTGCCGACCAGAGCATCCCCATTCACGGTTTTCTCGAAAAGAACAGAGGCGTAGCCGACGTTATCACTGGACACTAGATGATTGGTGTTATTCATGCTAGTCGGGTGCACCGCGAACCAGTTAATGACACCCAACGGTTTGTCGTCTGCTCCAATGAATTGGATCTGCGTCAGCTTCTTATCTACGTCGTGTTTATATCTGAAAACAAGAGTAACCAATTAAGCATTGAACGAGAGGATCGCGGCTCGACTCGTCAATATGCCGTTACTCACTTATCTCTTTCAGACTTTGGGTTATTGAGGTACGCAGAAGGACTTCTGTTGATATTGGCGCCGAGCACCTCTCCGTGAGCGATGAAGATTCGACCTGGCACTACGGCGTTGTGAGCACGTTCGATGCTCTGGAATATTTATCAGTTTTATTAATAAATTTTAATGGAAGTGCGATTAAAGCGTTGGCGAAATTCTTGCGATGAAAATGAGTACAAACACGACCCCTTTCTGATTAGTTTTAGCGCGTTAAAAACGCGATTTTGTAATTATGGAATGTTGAAAATGGGCTCGCCGAAGCACGTGAAATAAAAAGTGGTCCGAATTGGGTCGTGTTTGGATTCGTTTTAATCGGGAAGGTCTCGCCAATTCGTCGATAATATTTTTATAAAGATATAAGGTAATAAAAAATTTAGTTTGTAATAATAAGAAAAGATTATACAACGATCACCTTTGTTATTCCTTCGACCAGAACATCGAACGTTTCCTTAACGAATCCAAATATTGTGAGGTCGAACAACATGTCCAACATGTAGCCGCCTGGAGTGGAATGCGAGTGCGTGGCGCTTATCATCACGTTCTTCTCCGTGTACGTATTTCCGAACTGTTTCTCTAATTTCTCCAGCACCTGTGACGACATCGAATCCGATTAACACGAGAAATATTTTCTGTAAAATCGCGGGAATACGAAAATAAATAACGTAAATGCCAGTGGACTTCAGACTCGACAAATTAGCATTTTATGTTCGCCCGGTGAGAGATTCTAGATGTAACTATTTATTACTTATTTAATTGTATTCATTTACAAAATTATAAACGATGATTGAACGATCACTGAATAAATTAAATATTTATAACATCGATCTTTCTCATGTTACGAATAATTATTCAATTTCTTCCGAAGCTTTAGTTATTATAAATGGAAGAACGAAAGATGAAGATGGAAAAAGAAACGAGACTAGAAAATCACCGCCTGTCGAACGTCGTTTCCTATCATGGCGCTGTCCACGCTGACGAAGACGAACCTCTCATTCCCATCGTCGATGACGAAGGCGCGGGAGAATGTTCGAAGATGGAGTCCTGATCCCTTCTGATCGATTTTCGCATAGCCCATCTGGAAAACAAATAATCTCTTCCAGTCGTCGCCCGTCACACGGAAGAAAAGACACGAATCTTCCGCTTACTGCCCTGTCGTTGTTTACTCTACTCGATAAACATACTTTTTTGTTATTCCGTTCGATAGATACATGTACATTCGTTCGATCTGGTAGAAATTATTTTAAATTCTCCTCTCAAGATAAACATTGAAATTTATAAAATTAATTTACGTGGAACTCTAGTCATTTAATTATTTCAATTAGAGTTTGCATGTAAATACTTTCGACCACCTGCCGTCCCATTATCAGATTAAACACGATAACGTCAAGACGGAACGCGAGCTATTAACAGTATTTAACCTGAGCATCACATTCAGATTAGATAAGCACTGTTCATTGTTTAGAGTTACACTTGTAATATAAAATCAAGAAAATCGTATCAGCATTGGGGTACGAACAAAATTGATTTCAGCAGTGGGTCCAGTGGTGTCAGCCCTGCCCACGCCAATGCTGTAAGACGCATGCGCAAAAGGCATCGCGATCTGCAGGATCCAAAGCGAGATCAATCCCAGGATCTGCGAACGTCTGATGGCTGATGCCTCCATTCAGCTTTCTGGGCCCTGCGTGTCGGTCCGATCGCGCTGAAAGCAAAGAATTAACTGTGTGTCATATGTTTTCGTTTCTCACGGTTAGTCGCGTTGTTGCCAATCGGCGAGATAACCGATCGTTCCGGGAAGGTGAATTTGTTTTACTTTTATCCCCACCCCCACGTGACATCATTTGTACAGAATTTTTACCGGAGATTAATTACGAACGAATGAAAAATACTAGATACAAATTCAAAATTAATTCACTGGTAATGTCAACAGGGTCGATTTTCACTGCTGCTTTCGCGACTACTTCTGTGGTTATTAACGAGGGAATTGGAAGGAATGAAAGCACTTGAACGCGTGTTATCATTTTGATCGAGCAAACGCCGCCACTATTTATTTTTTCGTCTATAACCTTATCGAAACATATTTCGTTCGTATTACTGTTAATGCACTTACTCCTGAGAAAACACACAATGTACAGGGTGGTTGATATGTTCGAATTATGCCGACATTTTTACGAAAAAATTAGAATAAAGAATTCGATACAATAATTTAACAAATATCGAGTAAAGAATATTATGCAGAGTCATTTTTTGAAGAAATTTTCGAGGTTAATTTCTTTATCCATATTGAAAGAATGAAAACAGTCTACGAAATCGAGGGTGGATATCCAATTCGTTGCGTAAGCAGCTTTCAGCGAAATCCGTTTGTTTAAGTATTAAACTTGTATCAAGTTTATATATTATAAGAAAACATATTTTTATCGTTTGGGCTCGCCTCGAGCAGTTCTCGTCGCCGTCGCAAAAAATCGATAAAGGTTGAAGTTCCTTAATACGCGTATAACTTATTAGCTGTGTTTTATCAGCGTCGACTGTTTCCAGAACACAAGGTTCTGAAGGTTCTGAATACGAAAACGAGAATCAAACAAAACACACGAAAGTTACAGGATAAGTATTGCGAGATAAACGAAAGATGAAATGACCAAAAGCTGAAAACTTTTTGGAAAAATCGCATAAAGATACTCTGCTGATACTATAAACGTCAATTAATGTCCGATCGGCGCTAAAAGCATACTCTTGTTATGTAATCGCAGCTTTCGATCGTCAAGATAAACGAAACATAACCTCGACGTGACTCGACGAAGTTTCCTCGGAGGATGAAACTTTCCCGAGGCTTTTGGAAATCCGGATACTAGTCAAAGGTTATAAAGACACTTTCGACGAGCATTAAAGCTATTTGGAATGTGCTGGAGCAAGGAAGCCTATTAAGCAAAGCCACGCTCTCACCACTTTTCCTGCCACAACGATAAGAGAGTTGTGAAAACGTAAAGCCTCGAAATATCAAATAAATCACCTGGGACCTCCACGCTACCAACTTCTCAATAATCTCTGCTTGGGTAAATTCGAGAGTATAATTATGAAGAATCTCGAGGATATTTAAATGAACACAGAATTTCAAATATGTGTGTTTGTGATTCCCCTGTAACTCCTGCTACATTTGTCTAATCAAGTTGAAATTTTGATAAATTGCTCCTCATATTCTAACAGAAAGTATAGTTTAT
>NC_071982.1:5352952-5356183 GCF_026283585.1 Hylaeus volcanicus
GTTTGTGATTCCCCCATAACTCCTGCTACATTTGTTCAATCGAGTTGAAATTTTGACTAGTTGTTCCTCATATTTTAACGAAAAGTATAGTTTATAACGAGTAAACAAAGATTCACCTAGATTGAACAAAAATAGCAGATAGAGAAGTCACAAACACACATGTTTTGCACCTCTTCCTCTTTCATCCACAGTTGCTTACTCTACATAGATAGGCTAACTGCTGTCTACTATTTCGATGCTATAATACCAGCGTAGGATTGTGGAAGGCGACGAATCGTAACACTTTCCTCGATAACTGTATTAGAAGGTGGCGCGTACCGCAAAAGGAATGGTCAAAATCGCGTGACGTTTGTCTGAAATAATTTTGCGTAAGCAGACCGTAACGTGATAGGATTACATGGCTAGGCGATCCGCGATACAGCCCATATTAGCGTTGCGGACCGGCTTGCTCGCGTGACACCACCTGCAGCTCGCCTAATGCCGTCATTTGTCGGTTGCAGGAATTTCATTGTTCGAGACAATGACGTCCGTTTCGCGAGAACTGTGCGCTAGATGGTTGGTGGCAGGCACTTTGCAGCCTGTATTTTAGCACCGATTGAAAAATGAACGGTGAGATATTGATTCTATAGGGTGTTCCTGAAATAGGTGGATTCGAGACCTCAAAAGGTCGTGATGTCATGCGTGTTGATAAAATATTTTTGGATTACTCTACCACGCTAACAAATTACGAGTGCAAGAGGATTTGTGTCAAGGTCTCCTCGTTTTCGAGAAAAAAATGACTGATAAATGTACAAAGAAATCAACGAGAACTTGGCTAGATTGTGGCTAAGACGCAAGTTACTGGGGTGTATGCTTTTTTTAATCCGAACTCTGAACTCGTTTTATTATTATTGCATAAGAAAATATCACAAAAATACGTAAAAGATATATATTTGACACGATTAAAGGCAAATAACGATACCAAAGGTCCACAAGTGACTCGAGTAATCTACCCCTAAACTAACCTACGTTTAGCCACTTGTTGCACGTCACGTGAATCCTCAGTTTCCAACGTGGCCGCTTTGCACACATTTTTCGCCAAACAAACTAACCTTAATTTAAAGTTAGGTCTGAGTTAGACACGATCTTCGAGTAGTTTGTTTGATTAAGTAAGGTCTGAAGTACCGAAGTGACCCAGAAATTATTTATTCACTCGTTTATTTATTATTCATGAGGTTAGGTACGGACGCAGAGACACGTGATGTATGAGTGTAGGAATTAGGTATCGTTAAGGCGGTAAAGAATGCACCGAAGAAACTGCACTCACCAATCAAATCGTCTTTGCCTCTCGGAGTCGGTCACTTTCTAGCGAGTCGTATTATTAGAGGTGATTAAGATTAATTACGTGTCGCGATTATCCAGAAACTGCTTCCTCCGGTCTGATTCATCGTTCCGACTTAACTCTATCGCTTTTTAGCCGCATCCGCCGGCTGCATCCGAGATACACCGTACAAACAAATCAATCTTGGCGACATCGCGGTTTATACAGGGTGTCTCGGTATAAGTATCACTCGAAACGACACTCAAACATTTTTGCCCGAACTCGAGTAGATACAAGTGATATTTTCTATTGTAATTTTCGAATGTTATCTCAAGGACAACTTGAATGAAGTCGAACGGGTGCAACATGTTATTCAACAGATAATTTTGCGAACCGATTGCAGTTTTACGTAACCGCGGACTTTTTGGACTTAGGAGAAACTTAATATTGTTTCGCTAAAATATTCCTAACAGGATCGAGATTGCAGTCAATAAGTGTCGAACTATAATTTAATATTTACCATTAATTAATCCAACCTTTCCCACTGTCAGAAGCCGAAATTCGAATTGCACTGTTCTAAGTTTCGATTGAGATATCCTCTTTGGCAGGAATTGCGAACGGACGTCGAGATCGGTCGGTAAGACACTGAAGATCGAGACGCGTGCGAGGTGGATGCTGGAGGATCGAGTGTGTTCGTCGATTGCGTAGCGAGTGAGCGCTTTCACTTTTCAGCGAGACGGTTTTTTCGAATAATATTATGTTTACTTTTTGCCAGACGATCTTCGAGAACATCCACCACCTGTTGTGCGATATACAATGCTTTCGAATTAATGACGAGAAGAAATCGAAGAAATCGAACCCCAACAATGAAAAAGGAATAAAATGATAAAAATCGCTAATAGTAACCTAGTTGCTCTCGAATTCAAGATACCTAGAGAAATTGTTTTCTTAAAATAAAAATGAAGAAGGAATAAATTAATAAAAGCCCCTAATAATAATCTAGTAAGACCTATATGTAATTTAACCCTTAAATGGACAATGTTGTTTTTAAACAACATACTAAACATCACAGATAAAATTGACCTTCTTTTAATTTTTTGTTAATTTTGACAACTAGTTTTTATTTCTGAACGAATTTTGTACTTCTTTTAATGTTGGTACTATCCAATATTTTTATGCATTGAAAATAAGTTAATGTCAAATGTCACTTTGAAGAAAACTTTGAAAACGTGAAACAAAAATCGTCCATTTAAGGGTTAAAATAATCTATACTTTAAATTCTCAAAAATGATACCTGTCAGTTAAGCAAATATTATTGTAGGCATGGGTAACGAGTGCAGAACGGTTTGTGAATAGCGCGTAAAATAAACGTAACTCTCTGTGGACACAGGTAAGTTTATATGGTCGTAAAATCGTTCGTTCTTATCTCCCTACGCCGGCGCCGTACACACGCGATTATCAAAGCAACACGTATTTGGATACATATTTTCACAGAGGTGGCCACGGCGTGACTCACGGATAACGATCTCGTTTCAATGGCGACGAACGTAACAAAGCAGAGGGCGTTCAATGTTATCACCGGTCGAAGACGGTGTAAACAAAACAGCAGACGGCACGACATTACGATCGGATCAGCGAGACAAATACTTATGCACGTTTCGACAATGAAATTTATCAAGAAGATTTTTTAAATAATCTATTAACGCTTCATCAGGTTGCAATTTTAAGAAACAAAATTGATTGGGGTTTGTTCGTTACAAAATCAGGATGAACGTGGTGACGGAAGTACACACAGCTGATGTAACGTGTAATTAGACTCTAGATTGTACGTTTTTATGTGATGTATGAGTATAAAAATAAAGTGGAAATTGTTTGCAAAATATGTATGCACTTGCTTTGAATAGATTATCAATATTATAACTAGACTGCGG
>NC_071982.1:5356193-5358434 GCF_026283585.1 Hylaeus volcanicus
TTTGCAAAATATATATGCACTTGCTTTGAATAGATTATCAATATTATTACATTAATTTATTAAATATCTACATACATTGTAGGCCATGAATGCGTACAATCTACAATCTAGTGAAAACAATCTAAATTATTTAAAACGGAAGGCGTCGAGCCACTAACAGTGGCTAATAACCCACTCGATTAATTAATACGCAACTATAAATTAAATTAGAGAAACGTTTCCACGATAGATACACGAACAACAAGAAGCGAACAAAACAAAACAAAATAGAATAAAAGATAACCGATTCGCATCACGCTCGACTAAGAGAACTTAAAGTGGTACTCACTCGTCACAATTTTCAACTCATGACCGCCAGAATTCAGAATCCCAGAACGCTGGAGGAACGAGGAGCCCCGATAAATCGATGAATGAGTCACGAATCGATCGAGAACAACGAGACGAGGCACGATAATCAACCAGCAGCACGGTCCGCCAGGCCGTCACCACGAAGACTCAATTCGAGGCATCAAATACGTTCAGACTAACGTGGCCTGGTGTCGGGGGGAAGGGGAAACGGAAACGATCCTACGGCTATTCTCATGGGCACGGTGTCTCGCTCTGTTGTGTCGTGACACGCTCTGCTTGTTTCCTTTTTTTTTTCTACTGGCGTGCTCGTAATTCGTGTACGGTCAAACTCGTGGCGTGTTCGTATGGTTACTTATCGGATCATCGGGTAACCAAGGCGTCTGGAGATTGGTGTTGAAGCATCTGCCACAATAGGAAGCTTTAACCTCTTCAATGTATGTACATTGACCCACAGTGGTGGACATTGTGGTGGTCGTGGGAATGATTCTTCCTAATTTAAAAGAATGTTTTTAAATAATCCCATTCATCTCTGGTGATGAATAATATCAATATATGCGAGTGGAATGATTAATGTACGAATTGATATTTTGTTTAGAATAAAAGTGATCGAAAACTTTAGACCATTTGTACATTAGCCAAATTTTTAACAAACCTCTTTTAAAATAAAATGGCTAGACACACGTACTCCCGCCGAAACATGTGAATTGTATACAGTTTGTAAACACGATTCCCGTTGTTGACGGTTGTATGAAGGTCAAACGATACGGTTCAGGACCGATTCGTCATTATTCAACTGTAGCTCGAACACATTCCTAGGAATGATCCCTAATCAACCACAAACATAAACGTGCCACCACGTCTTTGACCCACCGCCATCGCCACTTGACGTTCACAAATCAACGCTAGCAGTCCTCGAAGCCCTCATTTCTATTCCCAAGGAAGGCAAATTGAATATGCAAAGGATACTAAACGATGCTTAAATCGATGCTCACCGAGGTCATTAGGGGTTCTCGAGAAGATTCGAGCACCTTCCTTCTCAGCTCCTTTTTCAACATTAAGACCGGTTCTTATATCGCGGCCACTTTCCTCGAGAAACTTTCAACACTTTCTTTCTACAGTTCATCTCTCGTTGCTGTTTTGCGGGCAATCCATCTTGATTCGTACGATCGTCACGTAACGGCGATTCTTGTTGCAGAATCCCACTGCTAAACTATGAAAACGAAGAATTGGAATGAGACTCTGAATGCGTCACGCGTGGGGACGTTATAGGTCATCGGAGGACTCATCCTAGGTCCGTTGGCGTGGTAGGAGCCAACGAGAGGACACCTACATTCCCGGGTGGGTCGAACAGACTTCTATTGTTAGCTGCGATGACGCTGACATTACCAGTCAAGGACGTCAGAGGTCGTTCGACGTTTTCTGGACTGGTTACAGCATCGAGGGCACCGGAATTCTCGATAAAGCAAACAGAGCCCTATTGATGGTGGTGGTCTAGCGAGAAATGCATATCAGAGCTCATCGGAGCATCCTGGGTTTGTTGAAGCAATATTAGGGGTTCATAGAATCCTTGGTAGATTGATCAGGAGAACTGCTGATGGCGATGCTGATACTGATCTCACTTCGATAGGACGTCACAGGCCATCGCGAGGCCTATCCCAGATCCATTGCGGTGGTAAGGGCATTGGAATACCCTAGAATCCTCGACAATAGTAGTGACGTCTTATACAATCCGCAGGATATGCAACAGATTCCCTTCTATTCGCAGGAGTGATGTTAATATCACTAGAACAGGACGTCACAAGTCATACCCAGGTCTATTGTAGAGGTCTCAGCATTAGAATACCCTAGAATCCTCGACAATAGTAGTGATGTCTTATAGAGACCTCAGGATAT
>NC_071982.1:5358444-5374672 GCF_026283585.1 Hylaeus volcanicus
AGAATCCTCGACAATAGTAGTGATGTCTTATAGAGACCTCAGGATATGCAACAGATTCCCTCCTACTCGTAGGAGTGACGTTGATACCACTATGACAGAACATCACAAGTCATCCCCAGATCTATTGCAGAGGTTACAGCATCAACATCTTCCAGAATCCAACAGGTGTCTTCGTAATCATATTAATCACTATCACACCCCGCTGTAAGTCATCACTAGCTCCATGGTAAATCCACTGTACTACCCAAAGAATCCTAGAATCCTCACTAGATCACTCAGACCTCAACAGTGTCAGTTTCACGAGGATTCCTTGACTCCTACATCGAAAATGGCTCGCGGTATAGCAAGCGTTGCTAGCTCGTTAGCCTTGACAGTTTCCTGTTTCTGGGTCACGTTTGATTAGCATAGCACAATCACCATCCGAACATCGAGACCGTGCGATCAGGAACACCTCGAACTAAGGCGATTTCGCGGATCTTCGGGATCGTTTCTTGGCTCGAGGAAAGGAATGTGGAATTCGCGATCGATGGTCTAGGGGAACATGGCCAAGCTAACGTTAGAACACCGACTGTCACTTTCATCGATTGCCGGCCGTGCTGGCCGAACAGTTGCAAGAGAAAGTAAAAGAGCGTTGCGCAATGATTTGCGTTACAGCGGCTGAAATAATTTCTACGTAATAGGACTGGCTACTTGCGTCGCGGCGATTGTTTATTTGCACCTTGAGACTGGTGACATTGAACGATGATTAAGTAGCACGATGGGTGAATCGATAACTAGGTAACAATTTGTATGATAACGGGGTAGGTTGGTATAGTAGGGACGATGGTATTTTGGGAAATGGGAGGGTGAGAATTTGCTCTGTTCGCAGCGATCCGGTAGTTCCATTGGGATTGGAATTGCTGATTAAATTTGATCCAATTAGTACTCGCACGAATAATTATTTCGTCACGCGAAACATTTTTTTCCCAATTAAAAACGGTCGTATCGACACCGGTCATCGGTTCAGATAAAAGGATCATAATTATCCCATTAGGCGCGAACTGAGCGCCAATGTTGAGTGAAGTAAGACTCGTTAATGTTTAACGAGCGGAAGAAGAGCGAGTACTCGCGCAGATAAGACTCTACTCGACATTTTCTTTTATCGCACGCAAGTACTCATTACTCTCGGATGATAAAAGTAAACGACCCATGAAACGTGATATTTATTTGCGAAATGGGGAATGAAGAGAAAACACTGCTTGGGAACATAAATATCACTGAAAACCAAGGGAATCCTCGAAGAAAAATGTAGATGCTATTAATCGATACGATAATTACAAATTTCTAAATACCGTTGCAGGAATTAATTGTCGACGAGCAGAAGTTCTTTTCATCGAGCATGTGTCCATTTTGCACATTCTTGGCGTACGTGTACGCAATAAGGCGAAAAGGCGACGACAGGATATCCTATTACGCTTGAAATGTGGGGAGAACAACAGGTTGTATCTACGCGTCGCAACTTTTCGCCGAAAAATGACCGCAGCGTTTTAATTCCGGAAGAAACGAAAGATTTCACAACAAAAGTGAAACCAGTACAAAACCCCACCTTCGACGCGGGGAATAAAAGTTTTCCACTTTTAAATCGTCCCACTGTATTTATCATGGCACGCATTATTTTCTCTTTATAATTCAATAAGTGCGAACATGATTAGAATAAATGAATGCTAGTTATTACTTCATTTGGAAATATGTAGATTTAACTGGTGTTATATCACTGGCGCCACTTAAATGCAGAGATGATTAGAATAAATGATTACTGGTGCTAGTTATCATTCCATTTAGAAATATGCGAATTCAACTGGAGCTACAATCGCTGGCGCCACTTTACCGGCACTGTTCTACTGGCGCCACTTAACTGGCGCTGTAAGCATGCGATGTAAAATTCCCCCTTAATTTTCATTGCTTAAAAATACCAAGGAATTGACTCCCTTCTTTTTTCAACTTGTTTTTTCTTCTCCAACAAAAAGTATAAAATGCTTTCCTCAACTATGATTCGCATAAATATGTAAGTGACGCGGTATCGGTGCGTCCAAAGGGTCATTCACACGTACGCCAATGACGAAATCGTGCTGGCCCGGTTTTTTTTTGCGAATATTGCTGACACATCCGATGCAAACTATGGTTCTCCCTATCGAATCCGTGGTTATTTCACGTCGACATCGCGAAGCGCACGGACCATTGACGCGAACGACGTTTCCAACGACGGATATCCACGGTCCATCGAATGGGAACGATCCACTACAGAAGGATCCTTTAAAACCTTGCAAAACGTGAGTACCGTGTCTTTCCGCGTTATTTCGCGGAATCACTGTGCCGTAAAGGCAATTGGGATTCGCAGATCGCTGCACCCATGGAGAACTTGCATTTCCTGACATTTCGATAATACGCATTTCACGCTCAAATTGTTTAACACATCTGCCGGAATTTTAATGTTCGATTCCGTAGTGCTCCCTCTTAGTTTTCAGCGGTGAAACTTTTTCAAGGGAAAAATAATTTTTTGTATTTTCATTTTGTATTTTTTGTCGTTTCAGTTTTTCCACGAGTTCATCATGGACACGGCGTGCAGTATTTCGTTTCAGAAACTGGAAAATGAACCTATAATCGATGGCCAGTATAGTAGAAATCGAGTAACGTCGAAAATAGGTACTAAAGCGATTATTTAAAGTTACATGTTATTTTTCGAATTTTTCGAATTTTCAAAGCGATTCTTCTCTCGATGATCGAGAGGATTTCTCCGTGTTCCAAATCGTGTACAGTGCACCGCTATTCACGTCCACTGGATTAATATTTCAGATAATCCTACGCCGGACACGAAATGCGGCAACAAGGTGGGCGTTCGCAATCCCTGGAATTTCTTCAAGCATCACAGATTCATTTTTCTGGTCGAAGTCCTGGCCGCGATATTGATCCTCTTCCTCGCTGCGTCCATGCTGTATCTAACCATCGTGCCTGGTTTGTGAACACTTAATTCGATTTGCTATTTTTCTGCAAATAGCCAATGTCTACATTTCATTTAAACGTTGTTTACCTTGCGCTTAGTAATTGCACGTCGAAGTGTATCAACCCTGTTCTAAAACCTAATCTCAAACCACCTCAAATCACCTCAAATCACCTCAAACAATTTCAAACTCTAAGGTGGTTTCTACCGAGTGGCACAAGCGGACCAACTGGATCAATCCCAGCAATCCTCCATTGACAACTCCCTGCAAGAAAGCCAGGACCAGGATATGGATCGTGAAACCATGGACAAGCTCATCAGCACCATCCAACTCCTGAGCAATAGACCTGAATGGGGATCGTTGCTATACCAGGTGGATCAGAATCGTCAGAAACGAGACGCCGGGACGTCTGCCTGCACACAGAACAGGGAACGTTGCAAGTCCGTGATCGATTCCATGAAGGCCATCGCCAACCTCGTTGACGACAGCATGCCTCATCTGCAGGCCCTGTTGAACAGCTTCATGGCCAACCCCGAGGAGTCCAAGTCGGAATTCATGGAGCTGGTGAACTGTCTGCAGTGCAAAAACGACTCCATAACCTTCATCGACCACTCCGGCCCGGGGAGCATCATAAACAATAATCGCATCATCTACGAGAACCCGGATCACCTTCAGATAGGGAACAACGTCGACGTAGTCGCCAATCTGCTGGACGAGGACAGGCCAAGCGACGGGATTTATTTCAATGAAATTCCCTCTGACCAGTTCGCACCGCCTCCAGATGCGGAGATAGTTACCATGGGCACATTCGATCGGCAGGAGGACAGCAAGACCACAAAGGGACCAGAAACGACGGAACGAGAGTCAGCCACAACGGAAACACGGATGATTAATGCAACAGCGAGTGCGTCGGCGACGTCCAAGGCGCAGGAAGCGGCGAACCAGACGAATAGAATCGACGATATGGAGCAGAAGAAGGTTGCCGCGAACATGCCGCCCGGGGCAGACAGAGACAACGTGACGGAAATCGGAAACGACGCGGCGCATCCTTCCTACCAAGGCCAGGCTGGACGGAACGGAACGAAGGAGGAATCCCAAAATGGTAGATGCATTATTTATCTCCCTCTGAACGTATTCAAAAGGCGAAAGTGTGCTCGTTTGCTTTCTGTTGAATCTCTTACACCTAGAATCCTCAATTGGTACCAATTCAAACTGACAATGTCATCGAATTCCATTTGCTTCCAGATTCGAAGAATCCATCCAGGATGTCCAGTCGCGAGAACCTGAAGGGCAGGATCGTCTCGAACGACCGTTACCAGACCAAGGGTAACCCGGACTTCTCTCAGGGCGTCATCCCCACGGCGGAAACGATGAAGTCCACTCAGCAGCTGCAGCTAACCCCAACGATGTCCTGGATGCCTCACCAGGTTTGCTTCTACGGACCAGCGGCGAACGGTGCCGCGGCGAAGCAGTCTGCACCTGGTCAAGTCCTCTACCCGTCAGCTCCAGGGTCCTCTTACCCCATGTCCATGCCTCAGCCGCGAGGAGGGTTCCAGAATCCCACCAGCCAGGTGCCCAATTTCATGCAGGTCCACGCACAGACGGTGCAATTCATGCAACCCTACCCAAACACTGGACTATCCGCTGGCCAAAGAGGCGGCCCGACTGCACCTGCCACGCAGAATCTTCCTATGTTCCCAGGACACCAGACGTCGGCCACTGCTGACACGAGCCAATCCGCAAAACCGCCTTACTACTGCACTTACATTCCTGTGCCGACGTTCCAGTTCCCTGCCATCCCTGGAGTGTCCGAGTATCAGAGGTCCGGTGCTTTAGCTGAGCAGGGAACTCTGGCACGTGGTAGGTACAGTAGATAGTAGATTGAGGAGGCATCAAGAGTATTTGGGATTTTTTGGTAGCAAATTCAATTAAATACTCGAAGCTTTGCTTCATGAGTGGGTTTTGACAGCCTCCGAATCCTCTGTTGTTAAATCTCTGGCACCTAGAATTCTCTGTTGCTGAATTCCTAGTATCTAGAATCCTCTGTTGCTGAATTCCTAGTATCTAGAATCCTCTGTTGCTGAATTCCTAGTATCTAGAATCCTCTGTTGCTGAATTCCTAGAACCTACAATCCTCCAGTTACTAGTTCCAAGTTTTATACGTATTTTGTCTTCATTCATGTCACGTCAGCGAGCTATGGGGCATGCCCTCCGAACGCGATACGCTGCCGTGATGGAGGAGGATGCATCTTGAGATCTCAGTGGTGCGACGGTCACGTAAATTGTGGCGATGCAAGCGACGAGATCACGTGCTCTTGCAGGGATCGAATATCTGAAGAGAGGCTTTGCGACGGTTACTTCGATTGTCCACATGGGGAAGATGAACTGGGCTGCCTGGGTAAAGCTGTTGTTTATGTATCATTTGCAAGATGGCGCTAGTTACCGCGATTCCATTCCTACTATGTTCTACATTATCGACTGACTAGGGGACAGACTATAGGATTCCTCGATTAAAAGATAAAATCAATATAAATAATGAAAAGCAATAACGACTTCTTTACACCTGCACAGACTCTGCGTACGGTACACTAAAATATTTTATATAGAATGCGTACAGTTACCTTCAGTGCATGGCGTTTACAAATGGTTCACGCGAGATGGCGCCAGGTACTTGGATTCCATTTTCTATCGAGCGCTATTTTATCGACAGTACGATAGACGTACGATAGGACTATGAGAGAGCGCTGCTTGAAGCACTTTGATTTCAGATCTTCGTTTCTAAACTCAATAGAGCTTTTGCAATTTTATTTATACATTGTCCAGGTTGCCCAAAGACATCCTTCAGTTGCAACGACGTGCAACAGCGATCCCCTGACGGGAACTGCGTCCCACTTTCTCAAAGATGCGACGGTGTTAAGCAGTGTGCAAATGGAAAAGACGAAACGGATTGTAACATACTCACGCCCACGTATATCGAGGGGAAAAATGTGAGTAAATTTTATATAGCGAAAACTGGCAATATCATATATCATGAATTATAATTATGTTCGTCAGGTGTTTACGATTGGTTACACCGAAGGATACCTTCACAAGAATTACATGGGCCAATGGTACCCCGTCAGTGAGGCTGCCGTGTCCTGGGTCAGGGATGCCTGCATCTCTGAGATTGGTCAGGAAATGGAGTACGTTCTGGACTCCCTAGACCTCTACCTAGTCTCCTAGACCTATAACTTCTAAAAAATTATTGCAGGGGGAAGCCAGAGGTGGAGATTCACTCCATACCAAGCAACACCTATCAAGGCCCATCTATATCAGCAGTGGGTGACGAAGTCAAATTAACTCCGTCGAGTACAAACACTACAGTCTACGTTCGATGTCCACCACTTGTCTGCGGTACCAGGGTTCTTACGCCAAGGGACCAATTACAGCCTCAGCTTCCTGAGGCCGATGACGGATCAATTATGCAAAGGTTCTTCAGAGGCAGCCTCGAAACCGAGAAAAGGGAGAACAACACTGCCGATCAAGACGACATCGTTGGCTCGCAAATGCGCGTGGTTGGAGGAAGGGCGAGCCATCCAAAAGCTTGGCCATTCTTGGTGGCCATTTACAAAGACGGTAGCTTCTATTGCGGTGGCGTTATCCTGAACGAAATGTGGGTCCTGACTGCTGCACACTGCCTTAATACGTAAGTATTTAGGAGTTTCGTTGAACCACAGCTGTCATTCAATATAAACAGTGTTTCTTAAATTAATTCTTTTCGAAACATAGGTACATGGGCCACTACTTCGAGGTCGAAGCAGGACTCCTCCGACGCTTATCCTTCTCCCCAATGGCGCAGTCCAGGAAAGCCAGGTACACGATAGTCCATCCTCGATACAACAGCGAGGACATGAGGAACGACATTGGTATGATCATGCTGGACGAACCTCTGCGCTTCAATCGATGGGTACGGCCCGTTTGCTTGCCAGAGGCGGACATCTTGGGAGCAATGTGGAGATTCAAGCCGGAGCCTGGGTCCATTTGCGTCGCGATCGGATGGGGCGCCACCAAGGAGCACGGACTGGATAGTAAGCCAGTCTCTGAGCGCAGGTTTAGAATCACTATGCTCATTATTGCGAATTTCCACAGGTGACCATTTGAGGGAAGTGGAGGTCCCCATACTGAAGAGCTGCAAGTACGCGGTTGATCGCAACGACGCCACCATTTGCGCTGGGTACCCTCAGGGAGGTCGTGACGCCTGCCAGGGGGACAGTGGCGGGCCCCTGATGTGCAAGTACGTAGGTTAAACATACTTGGAGGTAGGAAGGTCCTACTGGTTGGAGCTGGAAGACCACAGCAGTTCATTTAGACCTAACTGTTGAGTGGAGGTTGCCTGTTCCTAGGTGCCCCAGGTATCCTAGGTCCGTTGAGTATCAGCAGAACTATAGTTGAGTCGTTTTGTGTATTTTTGACAGAAATCCGTACGCGAAATCGCACTGGTACGTGGCAGGCATAGTCAGTCACGGGGAAGGCTGTGGTCGGCCAAATGAGCCGGGCACTTATACAAAAGTCAGCTCCCACCTCGAGTGGATTCGAGAAGTTTCCAGTAAGTCGCCTTACTTTATTCTCGAGTCATTTAGAGAATACGTAGTAAAGAGTCTTTCCTATATTTCAGGCGGTCAAAGCGTGCCCCCCCTGAGACGAACACCTTTGGAGAAGTGTCCAGGGTTCAGCTGCGAAGGTGGACTAGGTAGATGTCTACCCTTACAATCACGATGCAACAGAATCGTGGAATGCTTGGACGGGGAAGACGAGCTTTACTGTCCTGGAAATCTGGACTACGTTCTATACAGACAATCAGAGGATCCCAATTCCTTGCCTTCCGAACCTGACTTAGTGGCGCCTGAGGTAGAAGACACCACCGCGTTCGAAGTGTCTTCGAGCGAGAGTAAGCCTTCACGAGTTTGTAAAATCTTCATTAATTTAAATTCCCAAGACACAGCTCGAGCTCCGAGTGATTTTTGATTCAGGCATCGAGCTTCGTGACGACGACGACTCAACTTCAACCACGTATAATCCAGAGGACAGCAGGACGCCAGCTTTTCCAGCGTTTCCTACGACGTTCGCGTGCGGAAGGTACGGAATTGAATGAATCCTCGATGAGTTTTCTTGTAATTTCGAAATCGACAGGTTGCTCCAGAGTGTCCCAATCCAGAAACGGTGCGACAGAGTGGTGGACTGCGAGGACAGCACTGACGAGATCAACTGCACCTGCAAGGAGTACCTGACGAATCTGAAACCGACAGCCATATGCGACGGTTACGTGGACTGCGAGGACAAAACGGACGAGAAAGGTTGCAGTAAGTGATCCGTTTGATACACATTTCAAGGGGATGTCCTTACCTTATATAAGGGTGCTTATCCTTGTTCACTTTACAGAGATTTGCTCCGATGACGAGTTCTTCTGCAGAACTAGCAGGACTTGCATTCCATTGGCCAAGAAATGCGATGGACAGTTCGACTGTGAGCACAGCGAGGATGAACTGGATTGCTGTGAGTCATCTTTCAATTTAAAGTCTGAGAAGATAACTGAGAATATCCCAGCATGCTCTTATCCTTGCAGTCACGCTGTCCAATGGTCGATACGTGTACCTGGACGCGGACGAGCGGCCATCTTTGAATATGCAGGGGATTCTTACTCGATACGTCAATGGCAAATGGCGGACCACCTGTCATCGTCCCAGGATCCATCAGAATCGATCCACGGTCACGCTCATCGGTCAAAACATGTGCGAGTACTTCGGCTTTGCGTGAGTATTCCTAATGGAAGGTCTACCAGTTTCGTAAACCATGAGTCTAGGTGATTAAATAATAAAATTGAAATGCCACTCGGTCTGCAGTCACTTGAACTCCAGATTCCACTGACAGTGGCCGATTTAGGGGATCTCATCCCCACTGTCTCGGATCTTATGATCAAGCATTATAAAACGTTATTCCAAAGGGTGTTGCTAAGTTCCTCTGCCTTTTCCGTAATAAAAAGAATGATCAGAGACTGTTCTTTGCGCAAAGGAACCTGGAATCATCGGAGTCAGTCACGGTGAATGATTCCAAGCTGGAAACGATACCCTGGGAGGAGACGTACGTCCCGTTCCGGGAGACTTCATCGATAGCCTCCGCGAACGACAAGGATGAAACTTGTCCCGGGCTTTACATTCGCTGCAGACCGGTTCTGGGCAGCAGCGTGTTCACGCACCTGACAGTCGACACTGAAACGGGAAGCCGTAACTATCAGTGGCCCTGGCTGGCCGCCATCTTCGTCGACGGAGGTTATCGTTGCTCGGCGACGCTGCTGGACAGGGACTGGTTGCTGTCTCCAGCGACGTGCGTCGAAAACGTTAGGCAAGTGGAACTGTTATCATTGGACTCCTCTTCTCGCGGAGAGTATAACGAAAGGGGAGTAGGTACGGGCTTTGAATTGTGGTTAGAGTGTCTTTTCCTGTAGCCTACGGGTAGTGAGGATTCTATGGATGTATGTTCGTAAGGGGCACGTGACTACTTCTCGTTTTAATTATTAATTGAACCTGAGCTGCAAGACTCACTGAATTGTTATTATCAATTGTTGTACTCATGTTGTACTCATCATGAGAGTACTGGAATATCCAGAAGTCCTAGAAGTCTCAACTCTCATTGAAGTTGATCCATCTATCTATCTATTCCAACTTGATTTGTCGAGGACCATCGACTAAGACGTTTAAACTGTTTCCAGGTTGGACGTGAATTACACCACAGCGCTTCTGGGTTACGGACCACAGTTCCGCTACGTGGACGGTCCCCACCAGCAGGTGTCCATCATCGACGAGATACAGTTTGTGAACAGATCAGAGTCCGTCCTGCTGCACCTGAACCATCATGCGAACTTCACTCGTCACGTGCGTCCACTGTTTCCCGAAAGGACGTGAGTAGAAGACTCCAGTCTTGACCAAGTGACTTTGTCGAGTCCTTGCAGATAATTATTTATCACGTGCGTCGCAGGGTACACCTGCCAGGGTTGAGCGACACTTGCGTGGCGGTTGGAACGGACGAGAACTATGAGACGTCGTCCGTCTTCTTGAAGACGGTTCTGCAGGACTGCCAGAGTTGCCATCGGTGCTTCGTTAACACATCCATCTCCGAGTGTCTGGTGAGTGATTTTGATTGTTAAGTAGCGCTGGAATGAATAATTAGCGAGGGACTAAGTTACCGAGGTTCTTGAGATCAGTTCTTGAGATTACTGATTATAATTGATTCCCAGACAAACCAGACATCGGAATGGAGCGGAATGGTCTTCTGTCGCGGGAAAAAGGGATGGTACCCTGCGGCCACTTTCCAGGACAAGAATGGTCCCTGCAGTTTCCACGACACGCAGTCGTTGCTGGGCATGGATCACATAAATCCTTATCTGTTGAAAGCTCTAGGTAAGGCCATGGTTAATTTAATTTAATCAACTTTCCAGTCTTCATGTTTCACGAAAATCATCGATCCAGATGGCACGAGGTTGCTGCTCGAAGCAAGTTGCGATGGTTTCCGGTGCAACATTGGCGAATGCATTCCCCACGATCGCGTTTGCGACGGTGTTCCCGATTGCCGAGACCAGGCGGATGAGGATCCGAAACACTGCCGAGAAGTCCGTGAAAATTGCGAGAACAGCGTGGACGGTTGCAGTGAGCATCCTTATTTATTTATCGTACATGATTTGCAGCAAAAGAAGCATTTTGTTTAAAAATATTCTGCAAGTATCTGGTTTGGTACATTTTAAGTGCGTACGGACTTGTAGGTTGCACGAAGTCGGAGCTGCGCTGTCACAATGGCCGATGCGTGGACAAAGGTGCATTCTGCGATGGAAGGAATGACTGCTATGACGATTCCGACGAACCCGCTGTGTGCACGTGCGCGGAATACCTGAAGCTGACTGCTCCAGGGCGACTGTGCGACGGTGTACGACACTGTCTGGACAAAACGGACGAATCGCCCGAGATGTGCCCTTGCAGTGGTAGCGGATTTAAGTGCGCGACGTAAGAGACACCCAAATTTATCAAGATTAGCTTCTAGCAAAGCTCACATTCGCTGAGTAACTGATACTCTAAAATATAGGCAACCATTAGTTCTGTTAGATGAAAGACTTATTCGTTAAATTAAGGTTTTAATTATTGCTACTATTCGTTTGTTGCAGGACCAGTGGCAACGACACTTGCATTCCTCGAGACTTTATTTGCGATGGGGAAATGGACTGTATGGATGGCGAGGACGAGGCAACGTGTCGAATGATAAGACAATTTTCTAACGACACGTAAGTACTCTCTCTAGCTATATTTTATAATGCAATTGACGCCCAAGTTGGAGTGAATTATATTTTTAATTTTATATTTATAATTTCCAATTGCAGTGATGGATCTGGCGAGGTGATTCGACGAAGTTATGGAGTGTGGCACTCGGAGTGCTTTCCAAATCCAATCTCAGAGGAAGAAGCATCCAATCTGTGCACGACTATTGGATACACGTCAGGGAATATCGATAACGACACCACGGTTGCAGAGGAACCTATGATCCCGATACGAGATCGTTTTTATGTAGTCAAGACGAACGACTGGCTCTGGATGGCCCTAAGAAACGATAAACCACTAGTAACTTTAGTCAAGCCCGACGAAAATTGTCATCGTGCCTTTGTCAGTTGCGTTTAGCTAATTTTTATAGAAACTTCTGCCATGGAGGTAGATCAATCGATTTATAAGATATGATAATTTATTTTATATTTATTTATGGGAGACTGATATAGATGAAATTATTTATTGCCATGTAACAAAATATTCAAATAAAGGTGTATAATATTTATGTGCAAGACAAATTTCGTTATATCATACCCTGAGAGAAGTTTCCAATCCTGTTCACAAATTATTCCATACTCTCGACAATCCTCATGGTATCCTTTGTCTACATACCCCTCATCTCGAGCCTGATGCCTCAATCTCCCAGTTGACCGTTCGCAATTTGTGTTAGCACTGTGGAAAAAGCCTCCATGTTCCGTTTCCTTAGGATTCCAATCGTGGGGATTAGTCACTCGAAGAATGTGAATGGACAAGCGTTTTCCGTCGCTCTGTCCGAAGGCAGTCCGCCAGGAGGAGCAGGGCGCAGCCGTTTACCTTCAACGGCTGCGACCCCATTTGTAACATTCCTTTTGTCCCCTCTCCGCCGCCCCCTCGACTCCACAGGCTCGAAAGTGTCCCGCATCGATTCAGTACTTTTGCTTCCACGCAACGTCGTGTGGAGTCACATACCTCTCTTCTTTCTCGTGTCTCCTCGAAGACCTCAGGTGACACGGTTGCGTAACCCAGAGCGGATTTTAATATCGAATGACTCTCGCCGTTTGCTCAGAACTTCGCTAGTCTGAGGAGACACATTGGTGCAGGACTCTTTGGCTAAGAGAAGCTCGGGTTGACAATAGGATTGCTGGATCCACGGAAGGGTTGAGGAGAATAGAGGAGGGCTCTAGTAGGGGTTTGAAAAAAATCTAGGTTGCGGGGACTTTAAGACCTTGGTTTTTGGTATTAAGGCTCCTCACTTGAGTGACCCAAAGTGGTCAAACGCATCAACAACAAAGTTCTTGAGCTCTCTCCATTGTACTTTCCTTCTGGAACGAGGATTCCTGACGTCAACTCAACGGAACTCGAGCCAGAGCTTCAAGATCATGGCCCTAGGTATTAAAACCCCACATTTGAATGACCCAAAGTGGCCAAACGCACCAACAACAAAGTTCTCGAACTCTCCCCATTGTACTTTCCTTCTGGAACGAGGATTCCTGACGTCAACTCAACGAAACTCGAACTAGAATTTTAAGATCTTGGCCCCGGGTGTTCAGACCCCACACTTGAGTGACCCAAAGTGGCCAAACGCATCAACAAGAAATTCCTTGAGCTCTCCCCATTGTATTTTCCATCTGCAACAAAGATTCCTGACGTTAACTCGATGGAATACCTCCAGCCAGACATCACATCTAATTTCAGATGCCCGGAGTCTTCGTTGGAACCTGTAGCGTCGAGGATTTCGAGCTTGCAGATGCGCCATTCAGAGTGCAGTGCTCTCAAATCGCATTACATGCTTACTGAGCATCGATCGCGTGAAAAAAGATGGGGGAGCCGTGGAACGCCACGAGTCCGCGATCCTCGGGCGCCTAACGTAACCGCAAAGATGGCCACCAGCCATGCAACAACGATCGGTACTGAACCTTTCTTCCGATGGTTCGTGCAACGCGCGCCGATTATGTAATCAACGCGGCGTACTATGAGTACGTGTAATTTCGTTCCTGGGAAGTACCGTTGACTCTGCTCGCTTCACCGCCCGGGGTACTTGGTTGCCTTCTGCGGCGTCCCGTGATACCGCGAGCGTGCACGTCCTTCCTGGAGAAGATACCACGACTACGAGACAGAAATAACGCTGGAAAATGTCCCAAGTCCAAGCTTTGGAGTCGTTGGGGCAGAGTTAGTGCGATTCGAATTGGATTGAGGTATGCCTAGATCTGTCTGCTCCAGGGCTTCTGTGTCTTCTACTTAAGGGTAACATGATCGGTCTCTCCAAGTATGAATCCCACTGACTAATTCTAGCTTCAGTGCCACAGTGTACTTGCTCTGTTGTGCTTGAATTCAAAAGCATTCAGCAGGACCACCTGGATCCACCATTGCAACTAAATACCAGCCCAACTATTCCAAATTCAGCTTTCCTTCCAATTTTCTATTATTATCCAACCGTTTCTTAACAAACACGAATTACGCCTGCGAGTTCCGCGCGCTGGACACGCGCAATTTCGTTTCCCGTGGAAAACGAGCGCCAGTCGTTAAAGGCTCAGCCGTCTCGCTTCACGCATAGAGGCGTTATTAGCATGCAACGTTTCATTTTCTCGCCACCTCACAGCAATCATCTGTGTTCCATGCTTCGAGTCATCGCGGAGGTAGTTTCACTTACTTCTCCGATATCCTGTGAGCGGTTGTCAAGGGTTGAGGTGTTGCCCTCCTGGACAGTCAAAAGAAGAAAAGGGGTTCTCATAGCACGAAAAGTTCGACGAATGTGGTCGACTTCCAGATGCAAGCATTCACGGATGATTGATCGTATCCTGCACGCATTTGTTTCTTTTATAGAAATTTCTGCTTTCACTTAGGTTCGATACCAAGGGTATCACTTGACTGGCTCGGACGCAGAGGAATATGTCAAGTTTCAACTTTCTGTTTCGACGCTCCAATGGTTTGTGTGAAGTTTAATTGATGGCAAGAATGCAATAGGAAGAAATTTTGTCCAGAAGCAAGTGAAATACGATACATTTTTTCATTTAAAACATAATTTCCTGAGGAAATTGTGCAGCAAGCCCCTTGGCGCCACTGTGGCGCTACTGTGGCTCCTCACGCGGACTATTTTTGAATTTCAATAGAACATTCAGTATACTCGCTTGGAAAATACTTAAATTGCATTAAAAAAACGCGCCAATTCTCGTTCTGTTTTGGCTTCGCTGTTAGATTTAATTCCATGTGGAATTCCATGCAAATTTTTAAGGTTAGGTTACCAAACAGCCTCGTTCGAAGGTCCTCGAATTCCATTTCTAAGCTTCAGAACAGCTTTCGAAGTCTGTGGCTCGCAAAACCGAGGTTCGCGAAGCTGTTTAGGCGAAAGTGTGCCTTACCTACATTTATCGGCGACGCGAAATGGCTCGAGATGCGTGAAGGCTCCGCGCATCGGCAAGGAGCAGTCGATACCGTTACACTTGGCAGCTTCCTGCCCATCGGACTACGGCCTCCATCGTGCCCCCTCTTCGCCTCTCCCCCACCCGACATATTTATAGTGGCTTTTCGATGACGATACCGTCATTGTCACCTACTCGCGGCGCGCGTGTTCCCGCGTATACCGTAATCTCTCCTGTCTCTTGATCACGAATGCTCGTTGCACGCTCGCGCGGAATTCTCGGCATGCCTAGCTTCACAGGGAAAATGTAATTCACAGTAAAATGCACTGCAGGGGTGAAGAACAAGTGGCAGGGACTTCTGCTTCGAGAGACTTCCTTTTAGGAAGTAGCTAGAGCTAGCAAATCAGAAAATTAGGTCAGAAAGCAATCGAGTATTATAAATAGACAGGTGATAGACAGAATATTCTTGCACTATGATTAAATGGTCAATATTCTTGAAAAGTGATCGGACACTTGGTGACTTACGCTCCAGGATGGGAAATCCGGTTAGGTTCCAGGAAGCTAGACGAAGTCGAGTCTAAACTATTCACAGGTACTCGATGCTACCGATTATCATAGAAATGGTTGCTCAGGATTTCTGTGGTGTCTACCTAAGGCTAATATTATACCTTTCGCGAGCTGGTGACAGGTAATGAACTTCACTGTTTATTGCCAGCGACAGCGAGAGTATGGAAGACCAAACTGGCTCGCCTTCGTGTCGATTCCTTTTTCCTTGGACTTACTGGAACAAAGTCCTCTTGGTCGTGTTGTCGTTTCCAGGGATGTTTGATGTATTGAAAGTACAGTTACGGAGTGAACTAGCCTACAGGGCGGGGCTCTTGAAGGAGGTCATCCGAATTCTAGGGTATCATTTAATTCCATTTCGTGTTACGCCTAGTGCAATTGAATGACCCATGGTTTGGGGTCATTTAAGATCGCTGAAAGTTAGTTCCCTTATTCTCATATTTTTGCACAGACGCACGACGTTTCTCCTTGAAAAGAAACACCTTCTTTCTGAACGTTTGATGTCTTATTTTCGAGTCAATGAATATGAAAGGTGTCAAAAACGCGACGCTATCCATTCATCAGGTGAAAATATGGTAATCGTTGCGCCAGTGACACTACAAAAGCGTAGAAATCTGGCCACCACGTTGACAGAATACGTTACTATCCAATGTCTGGAAGTTATTAAATGCAGACGGTTGGTAACGTACATCAAACATTCTAAATTCGTCTCGCAAGTTTAGTTTTCCCTCGAGGCGACCTTCCAACGTTCCAGTTCTAATCAATTTGCCACGATTTACGTAGTGTCGCACGTTTCGTGAAAAGTAAAAACTTCGTATTCCAGCACCTGACGGGTGTTAGCTTTCAAATTACGCCGATTAACCCCTTGTCTCTGAGTTGAAAGCTGACTGACGTCATCTGAACACTTCCGGCATTCCTGCATAGCGAACTCTCATAAAGATTTCTTCTGCTAGTTGCCGATCGCGTTGGATTAACGCAAGCGATATTAATAGCCAGAAAATTGACC
>NC_071982.1:5374682-5383015 GCF_026283585.1 Hylaeus volcanicus
CGTGGCTTCGACGTCGGAGGGCAGTTTATAAATATGTTTGTATATTTAATACTGAGTTGATGAAGACATTTCGTTTTGTATTTAGTCGATTTCCATCGTTCTGATGTGTTTGGGTATGCCCACTTAGCGTTTGATACGCTCACCTAGCGGGTAGCCACGCCTAGTTACTATTTGACCACGCCTACTATTGTTTCACGGGCCGCCACATACTCGGTACGTGATTAAGCCTACTCTGCGTACGATTACATTTTCTTAGATTCATTTACACCTACTTACTATTCAGCCATGCCTCCTCTAACTTTGACCACGCCTCCATTCTCCAAGAGGCGTGGCAATGAGGAACCACTCCTTCAAGTAAAAGATCACTCAACGTATGACTACTTTTTCTCAGTCTTAATTACGTCTACTTCCTATTCAGTCATACCTACTCTAACTTTGGCCACGCCTCCACTCCCCAGGAGGCGTGGCAACTAGGAACCTCTCCCCAAATTTAAAAATCTTTCAAATAACATCACAAACAATTCCCAGTGTCTCTGTGACACGTAAACAGACCTGCACACAGGGAATATCGGTGAATCGAAAAAGTTCCTCGGTTTAACCAATGAGAAACAATTCCTATGCATCTGATTTCATCCGCCCGGCATTTCACGGCGAAACGAGGCGCGCATGTGCTCAGAGAATAAAGAGGTCGTCGTAAATGCCCCGACGTTAATTTGCCAGGAGTTTTGTAGGACACGAACGCAAGGTGAGACGACGGAAGAGACGAGTCGGAGGAGCGGCACTCTCGCACACAGTCGCGTATCAGCGTAGTTACACGTTACAGTACGACACGCACACCTGCTCGCCAGCCGGACAACACTTCGAACGGTTTCTCGCGCGGGTCGACGTCCTGCCAAAACTGCCTAATCGTGTCGCTTGGCAAGACCTAACGCGAGTCACGATTCGCGATACGTCAACGTCGTGACTTGATTTTCTCTTTGACGAAAGTTAAGTAAACATTCTTTTTTGCTGGATGGTAGGTTACTTTACAGCGGATCTATCGTTCAGGATGATCGGTGGAATTGCAGGTTGGACAATGGACGCGTAGCTAGAGGTTTGCTTAGGGGTTTCGATGGTCCAGTGGTTCTCAATGTTTTTCTGATCACAGTGTTCTAAGAGCGTAGGTGAGTTTTTTGGATCGATGTAAACATAGTTTCATTCAAGTGCCAATGGTTCCAAGCTAGGATGAAGTTTAGAATTTGACGATATAAAGGGCGACCACGAAGTCACGCTTTATCTTCGATCAGAAGATGTTGGACAGGATGTGGTTTGTAAAGGGATCGCGATGGTCAAGGGGACCACAGTGGCATTTCCGCAAAACGGTGTTCAGGCAGTAAGCAGTGAACTACTTACGAGAGGTTAAACAGAAACTGTAATAACGTGTTCACTGGCTCTTCCAGATTTCACGAGTGGCAACGCTGCTGATGGCCATTCCAAGATAATTTCATAAACCATTTTTCAGGACACTGTGAAACGAGACAGAATGGTTGGCGATCGTTCGACGATCGGAATTCATCGTAAACGCGAAATGGAATTCATCGACAGGTCAACGTCCCCAAAAATGACTGATTGTAAATCGTTACGTCTTCTAGCCGCGCCTAATACAATGCCAGCCATAGCAATGAATTATTAATGCTCCTATAATAAAACAAAATTACTAGGAAGTCGAGCTTGTCGCAAATAAATAAGCGAAAGAAAGAATGTGGAATACATTTACCACGTTCTAATATTTTTATAAACTACTCAATCAGGATACGATTTATTCACACACGTTAGGTAATCGCTGAATGCTGCCAAGATAAATAATCAAGGAGCAAGGCTAATCGGTCAGGGTACCATCCGTAGCGAAACGTCGAATGGTTTAGAAAGTGTAACGAGATTTTTCTTCAATTGCTGGCAAATAGAAATCACAGAGAAGATAAACAGCTTTTACTAATTATCATGAACACTCCGTGCTACCGAGTCACTTTTTTCATGAAAAGAAAAGTACTCCAACTGAGAACAAAATATTCAAAATTAAATTTAAAGAAATCAAAGAAAATGATCGTACAGATACTCACGATTAGTTAGGTGAACGATCTTCCAAAAATGCTCGACCATAACCTTGTACGAGCGTCAATCGTCGTACCTAACGTTCGTGGGCTTCATTTGAATACTGGTCACGTTGTCTACTGCGATTTGTTTAAAACTACGTCGAGCACTGCTATTCCTGGCACAAAATATCTGCATTAGGTTGAAAGTTAAGTAAGAAAGGTATGTCGTTTCTTTAGATAATTCCTAATTATCTAAGCAGGAATTGCTTCCGCCTCTATTGTAATAAATTCTTGATTAACTGAGAGATACAAAGATAAACGAATACCTTGCTAATGGTCACCACTCAGCCATCTTTCTATTTACTCGGTACAGGATGTCTCCTTCGTGACGTCCAAGCCTGAAAGAAAGGAAGACAGGCGTGAGTCATGGAATTTTATTTAATTCTCGTCGAAGGTGACGTAACGAACGAATCAAAACAAAATTGACTATTTAATGATCAAGTACTGTTAATTTATTTAAATAGTATGGACTGTAAAATCATCGGGACCTTGATGCCTCGTAGAAATCACTCTAGTCATTGGAAATGATTTATGGATCGGTATCGTTCTCCGACCGTTGGCAGAAAATTGCAGCTGCGCAATCGATAGGACGAAGGAAAGTCGGGAAAGTGCGTAAGAGTCTTTGGTGGCCGAAGGAAAGTAGCCATGTAGAACTGGTGCTCTCGTTGATCCAATCGAGGCATATTCTCATGGCAAAATTGAAACTTCGGGATTCGATAATATCCGAAAGAAAATGTCGAAAGTTATTCGACAAAGTATTCCTTCGGACATCGCGTGGACAGCTTGATCATTACAGTTTCCAAGAACATTTTCTAATGACTCCATGGATGGTGTTAAGAAAGTTCCGCGGAGTTAGCTATTAAAAGCCATCGCAGCCTTGAAAAGCAGTAATCCAACGCTGAATCATATTTAGTAATTATTCCGCAGGCATCCTGTGGAATCATTTGTTTGGAATCATCAGAATTTATACTTCAGCTTTGATTTACAATTTAAAAATTCTAAGAGAAAGGAAAAGGGGTGTCTTAAAATTCTTCGAATCAAACTCGAATCATTGTCAGACAATTTTGCGACAAAAAGACCGCGCGCAAAGTGCATTCCGTTACCGGCTTATCGGGTCTGTTGCACTCGGAGGCGTTCAACCCGGCAACTCGTTGCACGCACGCGAACACCGACGAATCTCAAGCGACCTGGCTGTTTATAAATAAAACGGAATCGACGTCCTGGCGTCGCTCGACAAGCCGATAACTACCTTCGTGGGCAGTGCATCGAATTAGGGTCACAGTTGAGCAATACTCCCTCTGTGATCAGTTCATGAATACTTCAGAATTAGAATCTAATTGTGAGAATTTACTAATTTAATTATGCTAAGTAAGACACGTGACATGTTTTTCATTCGTTTGATATTTTTTCTATCTAATACATCGAATGTAATAACTTTCCTCTATACTTTGAGCAAATTGCAACATTTAATGCAAAGGCACGTCTGTAGTTGACAACTTCGGATTAATCATCGACTTTGATGAATGGGAGTAATCAGGCTCGCTTTCCATAGAGAAGGGGAGTACTCCTTGTTAAAAGAGAGGCTATTCCAGCTTCTGGCGAGACGTTTAGCCTAGACCCGCGATCTCTCCACGGAGATAATCAACTGCCGTCCAACAGAATGCAAAATCCATCGTTCGTAATTCATCCACGCGTGAAAGTCGATGCACGTGAGCTTGCGTCGATTATTCGTCGTCGAAGGAGAAGAATACGACTCCGAGCCCGTTACACAATTAATCGTGGACTGCGTATAGCACCTATACGTATCTCGGGATCACCGTGTTTCGAGCAACGGCCGCGATGCTATCCAGTTAGGGCAGAAATTAATCGGCCGTGTTAAAGTTGTGCTCCCCCTCTTTGCTATTTATGACGTGTTCCCGCGAGAGTACGTGCAACGATGCGCTGGTGGAATCGAGCATCATCTACGGCGAAACTATATCGCTTCCGTGGAATCACGCTTATTCCAACGGCGACTTTCATTCAAGTCCCGTCACGGGAAAAAAAGAAATCTCGCGTCGAACGTGTGCGTCAAACGCAGCGTCCAACTCGCTGGGCGACCTTTCTTGCGCGCGCGTCGAAGTCTCCGCCGAACGCGGACCAATACGACTCGGAGATCGTGTTGCGTTCTGGAGAAACGGGGAGAATTAGCGATCGTTTGAATTAGTTCGTTGAAATTAGTATTCGTTTTCATTATCGAGGATTCATGGAGGATAGTTTATGAAATAATTCCACTTTTCGGTGGAGGATGACGACGATGTAATAGTTAGTATTAGGTTGGCAAACCCACAAATCCTTAAACCCTCAAACCCTCAAATCCTCAAATCCTCAAACTCTCAAACCCTCAAATAGTTTTTGTAAACAACTAACACTAAAAGTACTCATTTTGAGCGAACAGGTCCACCGCTAGGTACCAAAGTAAAAGTAGTAGCCCGTTTTAGGACCACTTCCTCTAATCCTCGTGTTCAAAATTCCTCGTTACTTCCAAGTCGAAATAAAATCAAAGTCGAAAATCGTAACTCGAAAGGGGCCCCACCTCGACAAAAAATACTTCCAATCGGGAATTCCTCCTCCCCCGTTTCCCCGTGCCACAGAAGGTCGTTGCAGCGCTGATTCGAAATATTCAAACAGGTCGGAAACGCAACCCTTCTCGGGCTCCTCGCGATAAACAAACAAGGACTCAGTCTCGCTCGTGCGTCTCCGGCGTTCGCCGCGAGTCCTCCCGAACGGTCTCCACCTTTCCTGCGCCTACGTTCGTGTCCGACTTCCTTTTCTCTCTCTCCTCGGGCCGCCTCGCCGCGAAGGAGGCTCTCACCTCCAGCCAGCTCGCCGTTCACCTGGAGAGAGAGAGAACCGGGTCTTCAGTCTCGAACCGGTGGGCCGGAGGGAAGGAGCTCCGTGACCCTGAATCCATTTTCTGTCCGTCCGTTCGTCGTTTTCTTCTTTGTTTCGTCCTGCTGCCGGATCTCGCGTCGTCTCCTCGTCGCGCTTCCTGTAACGCGCGATTTTCCGTGTCGCACCGCGAGCTTGGTTCGATCGGTTTTGTGCAGTGAATCCTTCCACGGGGACGATCACAGTGGTGTGTACGTACATGTACCTGGGACGGAGAGGATTGCACCGTAGAACGTAGGAGCAACAAACGTAAGTTGACCGAAAATAAAAATGGAGCGCTTCCGGGGCACGGGCACTCCGAAGCCCTGCGAACACCTGTTTCGTGATGTCTCGCGAGAATACCGTCTTCGTGGCCCCCATGCGGGAATGTTCTGGTCAGTCTCAGCTAGCGCTATAGTCGGACGCCCATGGGAGTTGGCAGCACGGGATGCGTTGGGTGCTAGGACGTACAAGGAAAAGAAGAAATATTTCTCGGCTCTCTGGTGTTGTATGACTGTGTTAAGCACTTGGGAAATGATTTACTTGGTATCATACCTGAACGCCTCCTGATACTGCAAAAGCAGTAAGGCTAGGGCGCTGAGTAAAAAAGATGGAAGCATTCTGAATGGTCAATAGGTTCCAAATGTCCTTTTATGGAAATAAGGGTATAACCTGCATAGGGGTGGTTGAATGTATCATCAAGACGTTTACTTCCCTGGAAAGTTGATTTTCTGTTAGAATTTATTAACATGAAATAAAAAGTCGAGAAATGCGATGAAATGATGTACAAATAATAATAATGCGTTGTGATAATGTTTGTCGTTTGCAAACATGAAAAATTATGACTATACGAAGTGCTTTAAATTTAAGATTTTTGAAAAAGTGGAGTCAATGGATTTGGAACCACCAGTGCCAAGTCTAAATGTAAGGGCACCCTGGCCATTTATTTTCGCGTAATTTTCGAAACAAATAAATTTCCCATCGGTGTGGAAGCTGTTTCTCGCGTTGACCAGCAGTTCTCATGATTTTCATAGGCCCCATTACCGGTTCACGTGCCCACGGAACGCCGTGGGCGCCTAGGGTTTCGTTGCTCGAGGAACGAGCTTTCTCTTCCACAAACTCCGCGCCGCCGTTCTTACGCGGTTCTCTATAGCGAATTTTACGGGTGTGCGATTACGCTCCGAACGAGCAGCTCGTTCGAAAGGGAAAGTATAATTTATTTCCTTCCAAGAAAATCTCCCGAGAGATCCTTGGTAGGTCCTGCGAGACAGGGAAGGGGTTGCGAAGAAAATTGCCGAGGAAAATTAAGTTTACGAGATTACAACGCAACGAGATTGCCATTTCTAAGCAGTGGTTCGCGTTGCACGCATCAACGTGCGCGACAGCCCACCGAGCATAACGAAAATCGCGCGAGTTCCGCGCTGTAAGAGACCGAAGGGAACGGAGTACCGTTCAAGAACGCGAGCGCGAACGTTTCCGACCGAGGAAAAAGAGAAATATCCCGTCTTTCCTCTCGTTATTTCCCTTCGCAATTATTCCGGGCGATAAGCAATTCAGAGGAATTTTCATTGTAAGCTCTAACGGTCGGAGAGTACGAAAGTACGCTCGTACAGGTGCTTAACGTTATTCTAGAAGCTGCTGTAAAAAATATCCGAAGAGTATTTTACGTATATTGGACATTCCTTGTTTGTTATCAACTCCTCGTCACACAAAGATTTGTAATTGTAATTGTGTCGTTAAACGGATCACTTAACAAATGGTCACGTTTCACCTTGGAGGCTTGTTTGTAAAATAATAATCACTGCTGACGTAGCGAGGTACGATACAGTTCGAATTCTGTTCGATTGATAACACTGTGCAGTTATTACAAATTCCAATTTAAGCGTAAAAGCATCCAATTAAAAATTATTAAAGGGATCGAGGGTGCAGTTAAAATGGCGTCGCGACAACAGAACCTTAAATTTCCCTTAAAAAAGCGCGGATCGTGACTTCTCGCAACAGATTCACGCGAATCGAGGTGTAACTTGGTTAGAGTACCGTTAGATTCTGACGAGTCCGAACGAGTCCTAAGAAATTCCGATCGCGTAACAAATTTCGACGATCGGCGTCCTGGAGGCAATTCGCTCCATTCGTTCCGCTGTTCAACGGCTGCCACTTCACGCTCCCGATCTCGAATTGACTCACTTACATTCGTGCAACTCTGTCTTCGATCAAAAATGGCAAACTTAAACTTCCTGTATCTTTTAAACTAATTCAAATTTGATATAGGGATGACTTAAACTTCCCCTAATTTTACACGAAATATGCTAAAATCACTTGCGCTGACTGCGAATGATCGATTTGGTATCGAATCGCTGTAGTCTTCCCAAACAGTATGGGTCATCGGCGTAAGGCACGCTTTCTATGTAACCTCTGGCCTGCACCAACAATTACAACCGGTCGTTAAAGATTTTTCAGAGCACAGAATGCGATATGGTCGTTCCACGAGACTACTCGATTATGGCCGCACCCTGCGCGCTATTGGCCCGCTATTCGGACTATCTATCAGATCTAACCTCTCCAGCATCATAAATTCGAGAGAAAATTACACGCGAAATGTAACCGTTACATACACCTATATAAAACTTCAACGTATCCTCTCCTGCACAACGTATCCTCTCGAGAATTTTGAAAATTTCACGTTCGAAATTAACAGGCGGCCATAATCGACATAGACAGACTGTTAGGATAAAAAAGCAGCCTGCTCGTTGAAGGCTGAAATTCGAAAGTACACGGTTACGAAATGTTTGGGCGAGATAAAATTGCAATGCGGTCGGACAGCATCGCGACGCAATCAAGACACACCCTGTATAATATACACGGCATTCGCCTAGGCGCTCCTCTTACGTTTCTGTGTCTCGTTGTCCTTTGCGCCGGGCACCACGCAGCTTTCTTTGGCGCGATCCACGTGTCTGCTGCACCAGTCGTGGCTTTATCGGTCGACGAACCACGAGAAATGTGAAACTCGATGGCCCGCGGATAGCGCGACGTTGTAAAAGTACTGGGAAACGCCGAGTCGATGCTGTTGAGCGCAACGGATCACCGATCGCTGGATAATCTTGAGGTTGTTAGCTCAAAACTTGTACAATGTGGTGTTTAAGCGACTACAGTCTATAGGAATGGGTTCCTCGACGCGATAATGGCTCAGTTGTATTGGTTCGCTCGAATCATATTGGTCCGCCGTGCAATAGAATTCCGATCGTCGAACAATCTAGTGGTTGGTAGCTCAAAACTTGTACAATGTGATTTTTAGGC
>NC_071982.1:5383025-5453230 GCF_026283585.1 Hylaeus volcanicus
TAGGCGATTAGAGTCTAGAGAAATGGCTTCCTCGACGCGATAATCCTTCAGTCATATTGCTCCCCCGACCAGAATTTTAATTTTTACGTACTTATAGTAACAAATGACGAATAAAATCAACCTACTGCGACATATTCTCGACATTTCTTCGATTAAGCAGTATAATTTACGTTTCTTGATCGAACAGGTCGTTGCATAGGAAAGAGTGACGCGCCTCGAACCTCGACCCTGAATATCCAACGGATATCTCTCTCGCCATGTGCGTTCGACATTCACGAACGAACGGTAAATTTCCGTGGCCTCCAGAACGAAAATGCCAGTTAGGACTCATGAAACGGGTACGAAACGGGTACGAACGTAATGCTCGAAAGTTTTTTTTTCCAAATGGTAGAGGGTCAGCCGATAAGTTAACATTGAGTTTGACGTTGAAGACTGCAAATTGGAGTTTGATTTATGACAAGATATGATTATGATTTGATTTGACAAGACTTGAGTTGCAAATCCATTAATATAGCCTAAGAATTCAATGACCTACTGCAGGCCATTCGAGTTTCCTCCATCATGTGCAAGCCGGGGATTGTGCAAATGCATTCCTAGTCCCAGCGTTCGTTTAAGTCGCAATCGCGGTTCAGAGCTTGTTTGCTAACAGCGAGGCAGTCACATCGATTTCTATTCCACGGTTCTGAACACGCACCATAGATTTAATATGAAACATTCGATCCCTGTTTGGAATTGCTTCTCTTCCATACATAAAAGTTCACTTTGTAAGATCTGCATATATATAAACGATCAGGTTGAGTGGAACTCGTTAGCTAGAAACTCGATCAGCTAAACAGTTGCGGATCTCATTAGCAACCAGCTTTAAACTAATGTGCCGTGGATGAAAAATGTCTTCCAAAGGCGAGAAATTGTTCATTCTAACTATGGTAGAATTACTGCCGTCGTTAAGACGCTCGTGTTTTTGTTAATGATAAACGGAGCAAGTTCCCGTTAGACGACGAGGAAAGGAGCTGAACGTCCATCGAGGAGTGCATCGATGATAACCGGAAATTAGATCACATCCTGTGACGTGGAAGATCGCGCCTGGCAACCAGAGGGGGGCTCATCGCACTGTTACCGTAATACGGTGGGGTAATTAGGCCTGGTCGTCCCATTCATCGAAAGAAGTGCAAAATCCTCACAATGAGGTATTCAAATGCTCGAGTCTCGTGGCTCCATTTGCATGTGATGAGGTAATATCGGGGCTAAGTGTTGCTCTGGAACCGCGATGAGTCTCACGGTGGCTGCGTTTATTGTCTTTTCCTAGATTCAACGATATCCCCTTTGATCTAACCAAACTTGTATCGTTGTTACGTAAACGAGGAAAGCGTGTATGTATCAAGAATATTTTGCAAGGGCGAGATGCAGCGTCACGGAAGCTTTTGCAGGAACATGGTCGCCAGACGTTACTGTGCGTAATATCGAGCGCAGGTTTTTTTGCGGTAAAACGTGACATCGACACCTAGGCGGATGTGTACGTCGATATCCGCAACGAAAGCGAACGAAAGTCTTCCTTTTGTCGGTGGTTCGTTCACCCGTGGGATAATGAAATTAAGATCCATTTGTGGTTACATAATCCAGCTCTAAGCACTCCTATTTCGCAAGATTTCTTGCAATTTATACGGTTAATTTCATACCATTCGTGTTCGTATACGAGTCCATGTATCATTTTATGATACGTATATGGTACAGAAAGTTGATTCAATCAAGAAACTTGACATTGGAAGTCGTTAACCCGTAATAGGTTGCGCAAAACCTGCTCCGAAGAGCGTCTTCGTGCCTCGAATCGAGACGGCTCGGGCAGCCATTGTGTATCGATTACCAATTTCGTCCAGAAGCGGAAGTCGTCGTGAAAGTCCATCTACGGCGCCGGAAACCATCGTCGGACAATACCAACCGGTACATCGGTCCGTGATAACCGTATCGGTAAAGTTCGTCGACATTTCAGTGTCGAATCCTAAAAATGGCGTCTCGCCGTCCCCAGAAATAAGATTATTACTTAATATAGGTTGCTTAACTCGTGACACAACAGAGAAAAGGTCGATTTCGCATAACGATATGAATAATTAATTTACGACGACTTTCTTTCGTCTTCCTTCCCAAAGAAAGCGTTGTATTTGAAAAAAGTGGGGGGACTAGTCTTTCAACTTGGCTGGATTGTGGATGTTTGTGCAAATTTATGTTGCCACCGATACAGAAAACAGTAGAATACAGCATAATTCAGGATAATACTGCGAAATACAGCAGAAGTCAGAATAATACAACGAAATAGAGCAGAATTCAGGATAATATAACATATATTATTGTTGATATTTTATATAATTCTGCATTTGCGCCCATTCCTATCTCATATGTATTTCTATTTCCCATAAGTGAATGATAAGAATGATGAATACTTGTGACCACGCTCGTTCCAACCAGGCATCGAAGTCTCCGACTCGAGGAACCGTATTAGAGGGAAAGTGCGCAACAAAAGAGCAATTAATTGGGCAATTTGCCTGATCACTGATACACTTTCACGATTAAAAGTACACAATTCGATGATAGGCCAATGAGGATGTAACATCGTTCCAACTAATAATATAACGGTTACCTTCGATGAGAATCGAGGTCCACGGATTGTAATTTGAGACACGACGCGTTACGAGTACGCCATGCGGTTAATTTATGTTGTGCCAGCTGTTAAAATTGTATCTCCAAGGGATCCAGTTAGAAAGTATGTTTCCAGTATCATCGTAATTACCGTTTTACCAGCACTTCCTGGTTACGTTGAAACCGTTATTTGGCACAGTGTCTAGAGAGATAAATTTCCCCGCAGGATGTAGATACGATACGCTGCGAGCGGCGTCGAATCGATAAGTACTGCAAACTACCGTACGCCTCGCCGCAATAAGCAGCTATGTATGTAAAAAAAAAAAAAAAACATATACAGACGCAGGTGTAACCTCTGGAACACGATTTGTCTTGGAACTATGGCTGATCGAATTATTAATTATTATTAAACAACACAGGAAATTTTGAAACGGTCATAAAGATCCCAACTAGACAACGCAGGAAGTGGCCGAGTAAAAGCTAATTAATGCACGGATAAGGCGCGGTTCATTAACGAGTGATAATCGTCCCTTGTCACGTGAGAGACGCAAATGAAAAGGACGAACAGCGAAGAGGAAATCGCGATATGAGGCTGTAGGTCAGTACTAGAAAGTATTCGGATTTCCTGGTTGCTGGCACGAAACGGTGCGTGCAAAAACCGAGCGAGGACTCCCAGGGCTCGGCGCGTTTCAAACGCGATGGCGCGGACCGAACAATCGTCGTTGCTCCAACGAATTCCCGGAACCAGGTTCTGCGACTGTTTCGCAAAAAATCGCGACGGGTGGAAAGGCAAATAGCGTGCATCAAAATAGTTGTTTCGCGGATTTATTTAATGGAGGATTTCGACAAGACCTCACTCGACTGTTCTTTGATTAAATATGAATCGTACGAGCCTACTTCGATTTAAATTGACCGTCTTAGTTTTACGAAAAACTATATAAAAATTATGTAATTATAACGTAGAACAGCGTGTGGAAGTCGCACTAAAGTCATGAGAATGTCTGCAGGAACAATCTTCCGCGAGCCATCGCGACTCTTCGTCGCTTCCTGCGCCATTATCCCCGAGATCATTCTGTTTACCGATCTTAATAAGTTCCGTGCAAGCGCATATTTCGTGGCGTCTACGAGACTGGCGTGCCGATCGAGGCCTCCGCGGTGGAAAGAGCGTGATGCGCCATAGCAACAGCGCGAAGAACAAGAACAAGGCTCTTAATTTGATATACTCTAATTGCCGCGTCCAGTTAACCCGCGTTCTTCTCGAATCCACTCCTTTTCTACTCTATAAACTTCCATCTTTTTTTTCTTTAGTCACTGTACCTTTCCAGCTGAATTAATTTTCTAAAAATGGCGTGGAAGCGCCCGAACGACCTCTTCAAGGCTCGTATGCGGTCGTTTCTTTAGTTCCGTTAAATATTATTCCATTTTTACTTATTTTAATCGGTTTTCAGTATCTGCAACATTCGCATTATTTGCAATATTTTCAACACTATTTTTGCTAAATTCCTGCCGCGTTTCCCATCGTGATCGATGGATCGCAGGACTGTTGGAAAGCTGTCGCGCAACCCGTTCCTTCAGCCGGTCTTAAAGGCGGACTCGACGAGTATCGAACGAGGATCGAACAGTCCGAACGATTGCACGTGCGCAGCGCACGTATACGTTCGCGCGACGAGTTGCGGCTAATTGCGAGGGGATAAGAATGACGCAACCTCCTCGACGGCGGACGGACTGTAAACTCGTGGGAAATGCATCGCGGTACACCCGCCAATCGTGAGGAGCGCGTTGCCAGCCGCGTGGAATCGCGAAAGTTTATTATTTTGTGACGAGGAGAGTTCGTCGCCGTTATACAGTCGCTTTTATGCAACGTTCCATTGTTCTTTTTTCGAGACGGACCGATACGACCAACTGAAGCGCGCGACGGTTCGTGTCTGCCATTTTGGGGTCATTGAGAGACGAAGAAAATTAAGATAGGAAGTTTTGGGGTAGTAGAAGCTTGGGGAAGCTGGTCTTCAATAGGTCGTGTATTTTTTCTTGAAGTAGAAGGTGATTTCTTGCTAAAACCTCAGTAGCGCCACAGGTGGAGGCGCTACTGAGAACCTCAAGGTCTTAAATTGGTTTCTCAGTCTCTGTATCAAAGACCCCATCCGTTTTCAACAACACAATCTTCAAAAGCCCCAGAAAACCATTAACAAAAGCCATCTTCGTCTCTTTCTAGGAACTCAGTCCACTTCCCTACACACCGCGTGTAACAGTGCGCGCATTAACATACAGCGCGAATCGACTCGAAATGTTCTCCTTTCACGCTGCACAGGGCCTTCAATTAAAACAGAGCCCAGACAATGCAGCGACAGCCGCTCGATAACGCTAACGGTACACCCGAGGGGCACCACTCCGCGATACCCTTTCGTATATAATTAGGTCGTTCGTCTAATCACCGATTCAGCGACGGTTAGGTTTATCTTCGTGCCTTGGGATCCACGAGTGCGTAGTCATTCAACCAACGACGACGCTAGTCGCCCGGAATACCCGTTAGCCGCGATCGACAGGAAGTCTGCATCGCCTAAGCCGGCCACGCTGCGAGATTACGTTTACGCTCTCAGGAAATCTGGCCGAACTGGGTATGTGAGTTAAACGCCTCTGCGCGCCACCTTCACCCGGTGATTGTCGATAATCGACCGTCCGTAGCTGGCATAACGGTTCTCAATGGAATACGTCATCTCTCGTGTCTTTGCCGCGTCGAAGAACAGCGTACATGCGCGTGGTTGTCGAGGATGAGGGAACAAGAAAAACGAAGGCCTTCCTCTGCCATTGGAACTGGTTTGATGACGTTTCAGTAATATTTGAAATAGTTGCCGCTAACGTAATTTTTCTTGAAATTACTTGGCCTTTGTGGAGATTAATTAAACGATCGTAATTAAGTGTTTGTTATCCTCTTGCATCTCGTTTAACGACGTTCGACTGGATTTGGGGGATGTTTGAAATGGCGACAGGTCAAAAGGTTTTTCTTGAAATTACTTGGCCTTTATGAAGATTAATTAAACGATGATAGTTAAGTGTTTGTTATCCTCTTGCATCTCGTTTGACGACGTTTGACTGAATTTGAGGAATGTCCGAAATGAGCCAGGTCGAACAAATGGCTGATCTAACAATTAACTAATTTGATTTGCTCCTGATACGTCTTGCGTCTGGTTTGATGACGTTTGACTAGATTTAGGTGATTTTTGAAAAGGGGCAAGCCAAAAGAATGGCTGATCTAACAATAAGCTAACGAATTTGACCTCCTTCTGATATAATCCGATGGATATATCCTTCCTTCCCGAAGACGAGCCGCACAGAGCATCGTGATTAAATAATAACTCGCTGCCCACGGAGATTTATCACGGTTCTCGGTTACGCGGCAAGGTATGCAACTGCTGTGCCACAATTCAGCCGCAGAAACCGTAAGGAATTTTATGGGAACCGGTGTAGATCCTATACACAGTAGAACGACCGCGTCTTCAGCGTCTTTTCCACTGTACGAAAAGTCTCATTGAAGTCTTTCAGTGAATGTTGATTGGCATTCGCGTTCACTTTACTTGTTATTCATCATTTCTTCAACCGTTGAATCTCGTTCGCCTTTCGATACTGCGTTTTTGGTCCTCGGGTGGTTTCACTTTCTCAATTATTTTCTCGTTTCTGAATAACGTTTAGAAAAAACGTTCCGACGTAGAAATTTAGAATTGGACCGATTTAGGACCGAATAAAAATTGCGCTGCCTCAACAATTTAATTACTCGTCTTCTTTTATGTTACCTTGAAAGAATTCTGGTCTATACGATGGCCTCGTTTAGCTCATTTATAACACTTTCCCCCCCAGAGTGTGCGTTTTCCATCCAGTCAGCATAAATTAAACCGTCGATGCTAACGAGCAGCCAGTGTAAACGAAGCGTTTCTTTCTGTTGCAGGAATATGCTGATAAGAGAATTGGCGGCCGTGTGGGTCGCCGTCCTCTTGTGCCATCTTCAGCTAACGGAGTCTCAGGTGAGCGTTTGATTATTATTCCGCCACGGTTTGCCGATCACATCGCGGACAGCATTGTTTAAGCCACGAACCGCACTTGCCTGTCAATTATTTCACGCTACCATCTTCGATGCTACGAACCATCCCGATCGTCCCTGAAAAGAAAACCTTTTCGTTAGCCGAATGAATTTTTATGAAATAGTCTAGAATACTTTGACAATCACAAGTCGCAATATTTTTAACGATGTTCTCGGACCTATAATCGTTCTAGCGTTCAACACATTAACTAATAAACTCCGTGTAATCGATCGTGCCTCGTTGGAACATCCAATCGCAATAAAGCACATTTTATTAACCATAACCAAAAAGGGAAAATTGAACCCCGAGGATTAAATAACCTCATACGTTCCTTCGAGCGCTGCAGAAATCGCGCGATAAACGCGAAAAGTAATTTCCAGGTTGTGATTCGAGCCTCGTCCAATGGCGTGCGAGCACGCATCAGGCGCATCACGCAACGGCACGTAATTGCGGCCGGTGGAACGAAAATCGGCATCGGGGAGAATTTTCTCGTGTGCCGCGAGATAAGATGTTGCCTAGAATTCTTGAGAAATTGAACCGCGGATTATGAAGTAATTGGCATGTAGTCTCCACAAGGAGTTACCACTGGCCACCGTGAATTGTGGCGTGCGCGAGGTGAAAGTGAATTTCAGCGTGGATTCGCGTGCACGCATGCGCACTGGCCGACGCGCCAATAATGTTAGCGTACGTTGCAACATTTTGTGTACAGGAAGTGTATAGAATCGCTAGACAAAGTTCAAGAGAAATTTAGCTGTTCGAGAAGTAAATCAAGAAACTTCGGAGGTAAATAAATGTTATCTACCCTCGTTGAGGTCATTCTTAAAGTAATGCACTGGTTTGATTATTATTCTTGAGGATGACCTCCATGGAGGTCGAAAATGTTTGCTCGCAGATTAATTAGCGTCTCGTACAGCGCTCTTGCATTCTTCCGCTTGGTAAATTCATAAAGCAGTTCGTATGACGAATCGCGAAACTTGATATAAAATACGAGTTCCATTGGCAGCAAGGTGAGCTATCTGAACTAGAAACAGTAGTCAGCTAAGGTCTCAGCGTATTATTTTCACTAGTCACACAAGATTAAATTCACGTGAGACGCGTAGGTTACTTATGCAATCTCGTTCTTTAATACGAACTTGCGTAACATTGAATAAAAATTCAATTTGGACACAGAATTTGTCAAAATATACCGTGACGTCTCAAAATACACGCTTTGCTTGATATCTTACTGCAACCTTCCACCGTTCTCAGGTTGCCGGGCCTCCAACGGCCATTCGTGGAACTAAAACCGTCGCGTTCCATTTTGCCTCTTATCATTTTTAACAGTGGCGATCTTACGCAGATCTGGCGGTCGTTCGAGACGAAACAGCGCATTGTTATTCCCCAGAGAGAGAAAGTGAAGATGGAATCAGAGGATCTCGACTCTGCGCCCGTCTTTGGCGGAAAGCACGGCTCGTACGGTGGAAACCGATGGGTCTCGACACTCTCGACTCCTTTTCTTCGGTGTTCGCGGGTACGAGCACCGGAATATCAGTGACATAACGGTGACTGCATTCTTGAGGGAGGTGCGAGTCGCAACCGACCGCTGAATGCACGGGAAAGCTGGCGCTGAAGGTTCCACGCCATTGCGCGACGATCGCTGACAAGCCACGAGGAATAGTTCGCTGCTTCAAGGCGCGTTTACCTAACCAACACCATCTCGGGACTAATTTTTCGATCCTCTCGTAGTATGAACAATTGGTACGAGAAAATTCACAACGCTGTATTGAAAGAAATTATATGGAAATGTTTAATAAGTTCGTACCATGGTAAAGCTGTGGTGTCGGGACCTTTAAACTTTTAGATCTAGCGATTATGTGACTTGTGATTGTAAAGTATGTCTTAATTCCGTAACCTATGATTTAAGTCGCGCTCACTTGGACCATAGTTGATCGCGTAACCCCTTTATTATAGGCTAAGAGGCAATAACATCGAAAATATTTCTCTTTCACCAAGTGACCTTAAGCTACAAGTGAGAACGGGGCTTAAGGTCCCCCATCCCGTAGTTCAACTCGAGCGTAAACGTTAGAGCCTAGCTCAACTCTCTGCTTGGGTTATAACATTGATTATATTTTTCATTCAATAATTGACCTCAAGCTTCAAGTGAGAACGGGGCTTAAGGTCCACCATCCCGCTGTAGACGTTTATGCCTAGCTCAATTCTCTGCTTGGATTATAACATTGATTATATTTCTCTTTCACCAAGTGACCTTAAGCTGGAAGTGAGAAGGGGCTTAAGGTCTACCATCCCGCAGTTCAATTCGAGCGTAGAGCCTAGTCTAACTCTCCTCCGATAAAAAAAGACCCACTTTCCTCTTCGCGCTTCGCCACCTTGCAACCGACGACAATAGTGTCATCCTTTTACGTAATCCGCGGTCGTAACTCGCGGCAAGTTCCCGCGATACTTCCTACGATTCATCGCCGTTATCCCACGATACTCTTCAGTCTGGTGCTTCGACGTTTCGTCAGTGGGTAATAGCGCCGGGTTAATTGCAAAATGGCGCACGCACAGACTCGCGGTAGGAATCCTTGTTTGCGGGTGAAATCTGTGCCAGAGATTCGAATCGACGCGTAGCGTGTAATTGGATCGAATATTACTCGTTAACGAGACCGTGCATGCACTTTCGACCCTGCGGGAAATAATTTGAGAATATGAAAATTTATCGCGGCAACTCGCCGTCCATTTGGCGAGATAAATTATCGGAAAGTAGCATGGACGATCAGGCCCTTTGAGTTACGACGCTGTAAAACCGTTTCCAAAGCATTCCTTTATCTCTTTGTTGCAGGTTCCTGCCACGAACGTCTTCACCTGTCCGAATGGTGAGTAGCTTCGCAGCTTTTTCTGGTTTTCTATGGTCACTGGGGCAGGTAAACATTCTGAGCCTTCGGTTACCTTGAAAAGGTCGCACCTGGAGCCTGGCCAGGTAGACTGCCGAACGAGTGGACCGAGGTCATGCTCTTGGGCGATTTAAGACTCTTTCACAACGTGCAGACGTGGCTCATGGATCCTTGCCTCAGGAATTATTATAATTGTTTAGATACGAGACTTTTGGTGACGTGAGCGACATGCTAATTATTAATATGCGTGGACAGACGATGGAACTCGAGAAATATCGAAGCAAACGACGCACCCAGTATGAGGGACAATGAGGATAAGAGTTCGGCCGTTCGTAACGTTGCTCCACTTTTCCTCGTCGCTGCCAGTTGCAATTAAGTAGGTTGCACGTATCAGTACGAAGCTTCTTGATCGTTGACCGTGTTCTGTCGCGTGCGTTTGAGATATTTCAAGCTCGATCGAGGCGCCCAGAGGAACGATGCTTTTCGCCCAAGGGGATTCCGTCGAGGCCAGTCTCGAAAACAACTTTATTTTACACTCGCGACCCAAGGCCTCGAAAGTGAAGCGTTTCGCGTTTCGACTTCGACGGTCTCAGCATGTGACGTTCAAAAAGACACGATATATTAAACCTGTGCGTCATCGAACCTCGAAGTGAGTGAAAAATATTGTTCAAGGGGGAATCATTCAAAAATGATACATGCAATATTCAATTATACAAGCGTGGGCAATGTACGATAGTAGTGTGGGCATGTAACCAGCTCCACAAGAATGATCATTGATGTCTCCATCGCGCGTTGAAATCTCAAGATCTCGTTATTCAAAGTGCAGTACGTTCCCTTGTGAAGATAAAAATTCTGAATATTCTGCTGCAAAATTAAATTTCTAAGGATTAACTGCTAAGATTCTAGAATTTGTTTACTTTCACTTTGAGATTCGTTGCACCCAAAGAACCCCGATCAAACGATGGCCACCCTTGGAGCCCTTGTTATTTAGAAACATTCAGCAGCCCTATGATTGGAAACAGGCTCTGGTCCCGCACCTGGCCCAAAATTCTCGACCTGCTACACAATAATGGCATACCGATGCCGTAGGATCACACAGGTAGACGCGAGGGGGAAGAGGGTCGAGAAACGAGACGGCATTCCTAAACCGTGAATCCTTCTCCAACGTCGCGTCGAGCGCTACAGCTCGTCCTCGTCGTATGTAAACTGGCGACCCTAAAAATACACCTCGCGAATTCACGTCACGGTTATCCACCTTCCACGAGGTAAACTCGAGCGAGCACGCGCGCGCATCGTCCTCGAACGGGATTCCAAAAAGTGGAGCATCCGGCAACATGTTCCGCGACTGATCACCCATCGTCTTCTACGCGAGAGCCTATCCAGGGTCTACTAATAATAGAACTTACAATAAACTATTTTCGTGGTATAGAAGCGAAAGGTGCGAAGAAATTGTTTTCTTTTTTATTATTTTGGAATTATTAGATATTCTTCATAAACTTATTTTCGGGAAGTTAATAGCAGATGAAGTTGATTTTTGGAATATTCTAGCCGGGATACGCTATTGCTCGATCGAGAAATGTTAATAGGCGCGAGAGGTACAGGGTACAGCATACGTTGTACCAACATGGCCGTTTGACCTTTTAAAAGAAAGGAAGGCCGACGGCGCGTTTATCGCGGCGAGTCTAGCTCAAATTGCGTGGAGGAATCATCGATGCCACGTATAATATCAACGAGCACGCGAAGAAGCTCTTGTATGTAAAATATCGAAGGCGCAGCTTCGTATTAAATTCTCCTACCAAACATGATATTGTAGTTTATTAGAAGATCTTATATATCGAGCATCTTATATCTCGCGGAGCAACGTTTCGAACGACCTGAATTTTCTATCGCTGGAGTCGATCGAAGCCGTTTGTCGATCTAAAAGCTGTTCGAGGCTATAGAATCGACTCGTCACAGCCATAACGGAAAAAGAACACGGTTACTCGTAACACTTTTGATTTCCAACGGCCTATTCTCGAAGAATCATAAAACAAGTAGGATAGTCGGCGAGGCGATCTCGCGTGGCACCAATCGATTTCTCGGTAACCAGACTGAGATACCAGTTTCCTGAACATCTGTGTGCAACGCGCTTGTCTGATGAACGTGTCCGCGTCCTCGTCGAAGAGACGCACAATCTCAGAAACACCAATTCATGGAACGAATCGTTCGATTCATTTTTATAGACAAATATTCATAAATCTAAGGAAAAATGCTTTCAACAAAGAACGCCAAGAGATGGCGGCCTAACGAAAAATGTATCATAGATGGAGACACTGCAATTTCGATTCCCAATGTAAACAAAATTCTGTTCGACGAAAAAGAAGTCCTATTTGGTAGGCGGATGAGTCATATGAGTCCCTGGCAGCTGGTCTCTGACTTCTCAATTGGAACGGTCAACAACGCGAGGAAGCGAAGACGTTTCACTCATTCTCCTCCGCGATGTTACCTATTTACCTACCGACCTACCTTTGACTTTGTACGCACACACGGTGCATCGCACTAAAAACGATCCAGGTCGTTACGTCCGTCACTGTCTGTACAGGTCACCGGCTAACCGCGTTTCCCGCCGAAGATCTGTCACGTCACAGTACAACGCGCGTAACCAAATGGTTTAGGTAATAGAAGCTATGGAAGCTTATATACGAGAGGACTGAAAGGTTCTGGGCTCAACTAGGAAGGGCTAGAGGGCACTGAGCTCAGATACGGGGGGTTAGAGGGTATTAGACTCAGATACAGGGGGCTAGAAGGTATTAGGCTCATATACAGGGGGCTAAAAGGTATTAGGCTCAGATACAGAGAGCTAGAGGGTATTAAGCTCAGATACAGGGGACTAGAGGGTATTAGTCTCAGATGTGGGGGGTTAGAGGGTACTGAGCTCAGTTACAGGGTCTACAAGGCATTGGGCTCAGCTACCGAGGGGCTAGGGAGCACTGAGCTCAGATACAGGGGGCTAGAGGGTATTAGACTCAGATACAGGGGGCTAAAGGGTATTAGTCTCATACGTGGGGGGCTAAAGGGCACTGACCTCAGATACAGGGGGCTAAAGGGTACTGTGTTTAACTACTGGGGGCTAAAAACACTGGGCACAGATGCAGGGGACTAAATGTCACTGGGTAGTTTGTACACTTGCTTGTACACAAAGTTCTATTACACTTGGTCACGTGTGAGCCCTATTTCACATCTCCGTGGCTTCCGCTATCATCCAATTAATACTCGGTTCTTTCTTCCTCAGGATGGGAGCTGAGAGGCATCCACTGCTACAAATTCTTCAACATCAGGCACTCCTGGGAGAAAGCGGCTGAACTATGTAGAAGGTGAGTCGATGGTTGGCTTTATATCCACGTTATTGGACGCTAGAATGAAACAAGGCATCGACGAATTGACGTGGGATTGTAGGTACGGCAGCGAACTGATGGTGGTGGAGTCCTACAGCGAGAACAACATGTCCGCAAGCATGATCGGCCGGCATTTGGATCGTTACTGGTTAGGTCTTGCCTCCCTAGACGATCTGCGGACCAACACGCTCGAATCGGCGGCTGGAATGCTCGTCTCCCAATACGCAGGTACGTAGAATTCCATTTCGACTTGTCGGCGCAATTAGAGACTTTTGAGGTCCGCGTAAGAGTGCCTAGCGTACAGTACTTGCGGGAAAGGGATCGATACGTTGCCCTCTAGCGACGAGTATGGAAGGCACACTACGATCGAACTTGTCCATACACGTGTGCGCGCCGGCAGGTTTCCATCGAGGTCACGGAAACGCGGAACTACCGCGATGTACACAGCACGAAGACACACTTTTCCCACAACAATGCCCAGATAACGCCGCTTTTACGTCCGACGCGACGCAAACAGTAATTTCCATGTCTTGCGCGTTATGCGTGCATTTGCATAATGCTTCTTTCACTTTGGCTTTTGCTTGGTCTATCTGGACCTGAAAGTCATCATCGGAATCTGTTCACTTTTCTCGTCGAGGAGCGAGTCAACTCCTGGAATGAAAATACTAGATCCCTGGATAAATGAACGCTTCTTGTGATCCTTTACCCGGGTGTTCAACGTTCCTCTTCCGTCCAAATTTTCGTGAAACAAGCGCTGCAGTAGGGCTCAAGTGTTCATGTATTCAGGTTTCTGGGCGTCGAAGCAACCAAATCCGCAATCAGGTGAATGCGTGGACGTCGCTTTGATGGATGACCGTCAAACGTGGGAGCTGACCACGTGCGAATCGTTGCTTCCCTTCATGTGTCGGGCTAACGCCTGTCCTGCGGGTAAGTAATCCCAACCGTGACGAAAGTTGAATCGACGGATCACCTGTGTCTCACGCTGCCAATGTATTCGTGTGGTCAGGTTCGTTCCATTGTTCGAATGGCAAGTGCGTGAACGCAGCGTTCAGGTGCGACAAGCAGGACGACTGCGGCGATTATTCAGATGAAATAGACTGTCCTGCTAACTGTCAGTTTTACATGGCGAGCAGCGGCGACGTGGTCGAGAGCCCTAATTATCCCCACAAATATGCACCCCTCAGCAACTGCAAGTGGACCCTCGAGGGTCCCCAGGGCCACAACATCCTCCTACAGGTACGCAACGTCGCGTAATTTATTCGAGAGGTGTAGTATCGATGTTTCACGGAACATGATTTCTAGTTTCAAGAGTTCGAGACGGAGAAGAGCTTCGACATAGTGCAGATCCTGGTCGGTGGCAGAACGGAGGAGAAATCCGTGAATCTCGCGACCCTGTCGGGCAAGCAGGAGCTCAGCAACAAGCTGTTCGTGTCCGCCTCGAATTTTATGATCATTAAATTCAGCACGGACTCCTCGGTGGAGAGGAAAGGGTTCCGCGCTTCTTGGAAAACCGAGCCGCAAACCTGCGGCGGTGTTCTACGAGCGACACCTCAAGGACAGGTGCTCACGTCACCAGGATATCCGCAGAATTATCCCGGTGGCTTGGAATGTCTCTACATCCTGCAGGCTCAGCCAGGCCGCATCATGTCGTTGGAGGTGCGTAACTTACGCGTAAAACTGTTCATTTCCACAAAACAACCGGTTGTGATTTGACCATTCCACGTGATGGTTTCAGATCGAGGACTTGGATCTCGAGATGAACCGCGATTACATCCTCATCAGGGACGGTGACTCACCGATGAGCAGTCCTATCGCCCGATTAACAGGGAAGTCCGAGGATAACCCGACGGTGATAATGTCTACCGGGAATAGCTTGTACCTTTACTTCAAGACCAGCCTTGGCGATTCGAGGCGGGGCTTCAGCATTCGTTACACGCAGGGCTGCAAAGCCACGATCATCGCGAGAAACGGAACGGTTCAGTCGCCTTCGTTCGGCTTGAACGACTATCCTAACAATCAGGAGTGCTTGTACAGGGTGAAGAATCCGCAGGGAGGCCCGCTGTCCTTGAAATTCGTTAACTTCAACGTCCACAAGACTGACTTCGTGCAGGTAACACGCGTTTTCGGTATCGATGAAACTTCCCGACAGGGGCACACTCCGAGTTCTGATTTATGAATCCACTTTGTAGATATACGATGGTCCAAACACGAACGGACTACGTTTACATCCCGGGAATGGATTCACATCCAACACTAGGCCAAAGATTACGCTCACCGCTGAAAGCGGAGAGATGCTTGTTAGGTTCACATCTGACGCCTTGCACAGCAGTCCTGGATGGCAAGCAGAGTTCTCAGCAGGTAACTTGGAAGCCTCCGAGTGATTTCTGATCGTTTAGTTGCGCGATTGTTTCGATCACGGATGATTTTGTATTTCCTCAGATTGTCCACAACTTCAGTCTGGCGAAGGTGCCCTGGCTTCCAGCAGGGACACTGCTTTTGGTACAGTGGTGACATTCTCCTGTCCCCTGGGTCAAGAATTTGCAACTGGCAAACCGAAAATGACTACAGAGTGTCTGCCAGGTGGGAACTGGTCGGTAACGTACATCCCTAAATGCCAGGAAGTCTACTGCGGGCCTGTACCTCAAATAGACAATGGTTTCTCGATCGGGTCATCCAACGTCACGTACAAGGGCCTAGCTACTTATCAGTGCTACGCTGGATTCGCGTTTCCATCTGGTCGTCCTACCGAGAAGATTTCTTGTATGGCTGATGGAAGATGGGAGAAGAAACCGTCTTGCTTGGGTAAGTTGACTGCAGTTATTCAAGTGCCATCATCAATGAGGATAATCTTCAAGTTACACCAATACGTTTCTTTTACAGCCTCTCAGTGCTCTCCGCTTCCGGAGGCTCCTCACTCGAACATCACTATTCTGAACGGAGGCGGTCGCAGTTACGGAACGATTGTTAGATTCGAATGCGAGCCAGGATACGTCAGAAGTGGACATCCAGTAATTCTTTGCATGAGCAACGGAACATGGTCCGATGAAGTGCCGACGTGTTCTCGTAAGTACCTTCTTCTATGCAAGTGGTCAATTCGCAACAGGTTGCACAAACCGACGCCTCCGAGTTTCAATTGTTGATATCTTGTTGTGTAGGAGCAAAATGTCCATTACTGCCCACGATCAAGAACGGTTTCGTCGTCGACACGACCAAGGAGTACTTGTATGGCGATGAAGCCAGGGTGCAGTGCAACAGAGGCTACAAACTTTCAGGATCCAACATCATCCAATGTGGGCCCGACCAACGTTTCGACAATGTTCCCACTTGCGAAGGTAAGATTGTCCAAAGTCTAGCGTCGAACTTCTCCGTACTTGTGAATTCAATGTTCCAGATATAAACGAGTGCGCGTCGAGTCAATGCGACCTAGCCTCCACCGAGTGCATAAACAACCCTGGTGCATTCACGTGCAAGTGCAAGTCAGGCTTCGCTCCAACTATGGAATGCAGGCCTATAGGTGATCTTGGACTCATCAATGGAGGTATTCCCGACGAATCGATCACCGTCTCGAGTTCTGAGAATGGCTACACTAGAACTGTGAGTAACTGCATGTGATAAATTAACCGGCAATCTAATTTAAACTTGACCCTACTAACCGTTGATCCTTCCTATATTTAACTCTAAGGGCGTCCGTCTGAACAATGGCGATGGTTGGTGTGGCAACAATATCGAACCAGGGACGAATTGGGTGATGATCGACATGAAAGCACCAACGATCATTCGTGGTTTCCGGACGCAAGTTGTCGCGAGGGTGGACGGCAACATTGCGTACACTTCAGCAGTCAGAATTCAATATACGGACGATCTGACGGACACCTTCAAGGATTATACGAACCCTGATGGCACACCAGTAGAGTTCAGGATACTGGACCCTACTCTCTCCGTCTTGAACTTGCCAGTGCCCATCGAATCGCGTTACATAAGATTTAGGATACAGGATTACGTGGGTGCGCCTTGTATGAAGCTCGAAATAATGGGATGCACTCGTCTGGAGTGTACTGACATCAACGAATGCGCCACCAACAACGGTGGCTGCCACCAGAAGTGCATCAACAACCCAGGCAGCTACGCCTGCATGTGCAATACGGGCTTCGAGTTGTACAAAACCAACGGGACGGCTGGCTTCAACGTCGAGAAGTACGAAACTGGTGAGAGGGATGGGGATATCTATCAGAAGAACAAGACTTGCGTGCCAGTTATGTGCCCATCTATATCGGCACCTGAAAATGGAAAACTCTTGTCAACCAAGGTATGAATTTTGTACACGATCAAACCGACATTTTGGTAATTATTATTCCAATTATTTGTATAGGAACAACATCACTTCGGTGACTTAGTGAAATTCCAATGTAACTTCGGCTACGTGTTGTCCGGTTCATCTGCCGTCATCTGTACGTCCAGTGGAGCTTGGAATGGGACGACACCAGAGTGTCAATGTGAGTAATTAGTTACTGTGCAAGTATCCAATACGTGGCGACGTGTCGTTAATGTTAAAAATATATTTCCAGATGCGAAGTGCGTGTCTCTACCAGACGACAAGAACGAGGGCCTATCGGTGATCCGCAGCGACGAGGCAAGTGTCCTGGTACCCTTCAAGCAAAACGTCACATTGAAGTGCGGCAGTAACGGACGTTACCTGCGGAACACAGCTAGCTCCGGCTTCCGTCAGTGCGTCTACGATCCTAAACCAGGCTTGCCAGACTACTGGCTATCGGGATCGCAGCCAGCCTGTCCACGAGCTGACTGTGGAAAGCCTTTGCCAACGCCTGGGGCCGAGTACGGGCAGTATTTAGACACGAAATATCAATCATCATTCTTCTTTGGTTGCCAAGACACGTTCAAATTGGCTGGACAAACGAATCGTCACGACAACGTCGTTAGGTGCCAGGCGAATGGCATTTGGGACTTTGGCAATTTACGGTGCGAGGGTCCCGTTTGCGAAGACCCTGGTCGCCCGAGCGATGGCTACCAAATAGCCAGAAGCTACGAGCAAGGATCCGAAGTTCAGTTTGGTTGCAGTAGACCAGGGTACATTCTCATCAATCCCAGACCTATCGTTTGCGTTCGGGAACCAGAATGTAAAGTTGTGAAGCCCCTGGGATTAGCCTCTGGTCGCATTCCCGATTCTGCCATCAATGCAACCTCCGAGAGGCCGAACTATGAAGCTAAGAACGTTCGTTTGAACTCAGTGACAGGCTGGTGCGGCAAGCAAGAGGCGTTCACCTACGTCAGCGTCGATTTGGGCCAGGTATTCAGAGTGAAGGCGATCTTGGTGAAGGGTGTAGTGACGAATGATATCGTTGGAAGACCAACGGAGATCAGGTTCTTCTACAAGCAAGCCGAGGTTGAGAACTATGTGGTTTACTTCCCCAATTTCAACCTAACGATGAGGGATCCTGGGAACTACGGTGAATTGGCGATGATCACTCTGCCCAAATACGTGCAAGCGCGTTTCGTGATCTTGGGTATCGTCAGTTATATGGACAACGCTTGTCTGAAGTTCGAGTTGATGGGATGCGAAGAACCCGTGACGGAACCGTTGTTAGGTTACGATTATGGATTCTCCCCCTGCGTTGATAACGAGCCTCCAGTGTTCCAGAATTGTCCTCAACAACCAATAGTGGTACAGAAGGGAACCGATGGCGGGTTACTGCCAGTGAACTTCACCGAACCCACGGCTATCGATAACAGTGGTAGCATCGCTCGTCTAGAAGTCAAGCCTCACAGTTTCAGAACGCCTCTGCGAGTGTTCGAGGACACTGTAGTTAAATATGTGGCGTTTGATTATGACGGGAATGTCGCTATTTGCGAGATTAACATCACTGTACCTGGTCAGTATATAACCTCTTTTCACACTTCAATAAAATATATGTATTCCTCACTTTTGTGTAACCACATGATCATTTACAGACGTAACACCACCGAAGCTTAGCTGCCCGCAGAGTTACGTGATCGAGCTGATCGATAAACAGGAGAGTTACACTGTCAACTTCAACGAAACTCGAAGGCGAATCAACGCCACTGATCCTTCAGGCCCAGTGAAAATCACGTTTGTGCCAGAAAGAGCAGTGATACCGATTGGCAGTTTCGAAAACGTAACCGTTTATGCGACAGACCCAAGCGGTAACAGAGCGTCCTGCCATTTCCAAGTGTCCGTGCAGGCAACGCCATGCGTGGACTGGGAGTTGAAGCCACCGGCTAATGGAGGACTGAAATGCGTCCCTGGTGACAAAGGTCAACAGTGCATAGCAACTTGCAAGAACGGTTTCAGGTTTACGGATGGGGCACCTGTGAAGACGTTCACCTGTGACGTTACTAAGCATTGGTCTCCTGCATCAGTTGTTCCTGACTGTGTCTCAGAAAGTAAGCCTTCATTGTCCAGTACCAAATAAGAAGGGTTTCAAGTAAATGTTTTCAATAATTGTATGTTCTACTTAACAGACACCCAACAAGCAAACTACCATGTTGTTGCGGCGGTAACTTATCGCGCCAATGGAGCTGTTTCGAGATCCTGCCTGCCACAGTATCAGGATTTGATGTCCCAATACTACATGAACCTGAATAACATCCTTACTCAACGTTGTTCCGCTGTCAACGTGAACATGAACGTGTCGTTTGTAAGGTCCGTGCCGTACTTGCTCGAAGAAAATGTCTTGAAGGTCAGTACCCCGAACTAAACCTTACAGAATTTCACAAATGCACTCGTTGCACTCACTTTGCACTCATGATTTTTAGATGGACTTCGTTCTCGTCGTTGTTCCCGCTGTGCGTCAGCCTCAGCTGTACGATCTCTGCGGTTCCACGTTGAATTTGATCTTCGATCTGTCGGTTCCGTCTACTAGTGCAGTAATAGAGCCTCTGTTGAACGTTTCTTCCATTGGAAATCAGTGCCCACCACTTCGAGCACTGAAGTCATCTATCACGCGTGGCTTCACGTGTAGCATTGGTGAAGTATTAAACATGGACACCAACGACGTCCCTCGATGTTGTGAGTAAACAATTGAAGCTTCAAAAACTTTTCACTTTTTCATCACTTCCACAGAACATCACTTTTAACGAAACACATTCACTTGCAGTGCATTGTCCAGCTGGTACGTTCGCTGGTGAGAAGCAAAAGCAGTGCACGTCTTGTCCGAAAGGCTTCTATCAGAACAGCGATCGCCAGGGCTCCTGTCTGCGATGTCCATTCGGCACTTACACAAGAGAAGAGGGTTCGAAGAGCATAGACGATTGTATACCGGTTTGTGGGTACGGCACATATTCGCCCACTGGCCTGGTGCCATGTTTAGAGTGTCCGAGAAACAGCTACACCGGGGAACCACCGATCGGTGGCTGCAAGGACTGTCAGACCTGTCCAGCTGGAACGTTCACCTACCAGCCAGCTGCACCAGGTCGCGATCGATGTAGAGCAAAATGTTCTCCAGGAATGTACTCGGATACAGGACTCGCTCCGTGTGCTCAGTGTCCAAAGGATTTCTTCCAACCGCAGCACGGCGCGACGACGTGCGTCGAGTGTCCAACGAACATGTACACGGACGGACCAGGCGCACTTGGACGCGAAGAGTGCAAGCCTGTGCAATGCACTGACAGTGTCTGTCAGCATGGAGGCCTGTGCGTGCCCATGGGACATGGTGTTCAGTGTCTGTGTCCGGCTGGATTCTCCGGAAGGCGCTGTGAAATTGATATAGACGAGTGCGCATCTCAACCGTGTTATAATGGCGCTACTTGTATAGACTTGCCGCAAGGGTACAGGTGTCAATGCGCCAATGGGTACTCAGGAGTCAATTGCCAGGAAGAGAAGTCGGATTGCTCGAACGACACTTGTCCTGAAAGGGCGATGTGCAAAGACGAGCCTGGCTTCAGCAACTACACGTGTTTGTGCAGGTCTGGATACACTGGAGTCGACTGTGACATCACTGTGAGTTTATTTTCGCTTCAAAGTATCTAGTAGCCTGAATGTTCGTAACGATAAATTCTAATTGCAGATTAATCCTTGCACGGCCAGCGGTAATCCTTGCAACAATGGTGCCACCTGTGTGGCTCTGCAACAAGGTCGATACAAGTGTGACTGTGTGCCAGGATGGGAAGGTCAGAGCTGTGAGATTAACACCGACGATTGTGCGGAGAAGCCCTGTCTGTTGGGAGCCAACTGCACTGATCTTGTGGCTGACTTCAGCTGCGACTGTCCTCCTGGATTCACTGGCAAACGATGCCATGAGAAGATAGATTTGTGTTCGGGCAATCCTTGCTTGAACGGGATTTGCGTGGATAACCTCTTCAGCCACGAGTGTATTTGTCACCCAGGATGGACTGGTTCAGCTTGCGAGACGAACATCAACGAATGCGCCAACAAACCGTGCCACAACAATGGTCAATGCATCGATCAAATAGACGGGTTTACTTGTACCTGTGAACCAGGATACACAGGCAAGCAATGTCAGCACACGATCGATGACTGTTCTTCGGAGCCCTGTCAGAACGGAGGAACATGCTTGGATCAGTTAGAGGGATTCCTCTGCAAGTGCAGGCCAGGATTCGTTGGACTTCAGTGCGAGGCAGAGCTGGACGAGTGTCTTAGTGATCCTTGCAGTCCAGTTGGAACGGACCGTTGCGTTGATCTGGATAACACGTTCGTGTGCCACTGTCGTGAAGGTTACACTGGTGCCGCGTGCGAGATTAACATCGACGATTGTAATTCTGGTCCTTGTTTGAATGGTGCTACGTGCAGAGACGAGGTTGGTGGATTCAAATGCGTGTGCCCAGAGGGCTGGACTGGTACCCATTGCGAAATCGACGTTGGAATGTGTCAAAATCATCCTTGCCAAAACGATGCTGCGTGTGTTGACTTGTTCATGGATTACTTCTGCGTGTAAGTATTCTGACGACTACATGAATCGTTTAATGAATCCGTAGGATGGGACTTTGTTTATATTTTCCTAATAAATGTCGCCGTTCAGTTGTCCGTCAGGAACTGATGGAAAACAATGCGAAACTGCACCAGAGCGCTGCATTGGTAACCCATGCATGCATAATGGACGTTGCCAAGACTTTGGCTCGGGACTCAATTGCACATGCCCTGATGACTACACTGGAATTGGGTGTCAGTACGAATATGATGCCTGCCAGGCTGGTGCTTGCAAAAATGGAGCCACCTGTGTCGATGAGGGACCTGGATTCACTTGCATCTGTCCACCTGGATACACAGGTAGATTTACATAACAAGTAAACCTGTATAGGCAACAGGGGCAATGAAATATAACCATATCCATGAATGTTCTCTAGGCAAGACTTGCGAGGATGACATCATCGACTGCAAAGAGAATTCGTGTCCTCCATCAGCAACATGCATCGATCTCACTGGCAAATTCTTCTGTCAATGTCCGTTCAACTTAACTGGCGATGATTGCAGAAAATGTAAGCTTGCAAAACGTCTCCTTTACAATTGATAACTGTTAAACTTTGAGTGAGACATAATTCATATAATTTTTGCAGCCATCCAAGTTGATTACGACTTGTACTTCAGTGATCCAGCGCGCAGCAGCGCCGCACAAGTGATTCCATTCTTCACAGGAACAAGAAAGAGCTTAACCGTGGCTATGTGGGTGCAGTACACCCAAAAAGATGAAGCTGGCATATTCTTCACCCTCTATGGCGTGAGGTAAATCCCAGTAGTATAAAAATTTGTATCACGATCTTTGGACTACGGTATCCTAATTGTAAATGATGGTTTGGTTACAGTTCGCCTCATGTTCCATCGAATCGCAGACTTATGATCCAAGCACACAGTAACGGTGTCCAAGTGTCTCTGTTCCATGACCTTCAAGACGTTTACCTGCCATTCAGAGAGTACGCGACAATCAACGACGGCCAATGGCATCACGTAGCTGTAGTTTGGAATGGCGAAAATGGCGGTGAACTGGTTCTGATCACCGAAGGACTGATTGCCAGTAAAACTGAAGGATATGGAAGTGGCAGATCTCTACCAGCTTAGTGAGTTCATTTTATATTATACAAATAAAGTTCAATGAACCTTAGGATTCCTCGAAGCAAACTAACACAATTTTTTTCAGTGCCTGGACTGTCCTTGGAAAACCACAGAGCGAGAACGCGAAGGGCTATACTGAATCCGGGTTCCAAGGTCACCTGACCAAGGTTCAAATCTGGAGTCGAGCTCTTCACGTAACCAATGAAATACAGAAACAAGTACGCGACTGTCGCACTGAACCTGTCCTGTATCAAGATTTGGTGTTGACCTGGGCAGGATACGATGAGATAACCGGTGGCGTGGAAAGAGTAGTGCCATCCCATTGTGGACAACGAGTCTGTCCACCCGGATACGGTGGCAACAAGTGCCAACAACTGGAATCTGACAAGATTCCACCGAAAGTCGAGCACTGCCCAGGAGACCTTTGGGTGATCGCCAAGAACGGTTCGTCTATTGTCACTTGGGACGAGCCACGTTTCACCGATAACGTTGGCATAGCGAGGGTTCAAGAGAAGAATGGACACAAATCTGGACAAACGTTGATGTGGGGCACCTATGATATCAGCTACGTGGCTTACGATCAGGCTGGAAATTCTGCTAGCTGCAACTTCAAAGTTTACGTCCTGTGTAAGTCATCCATTCTTGATGTTTAAATATTTAAAGCGTATTGTACAATATCGATCATGGTGATTTTTCATTCTTTAGCTGACTTTTGTCCGGAACTGGCTGATCCAATTGGAGGCACACAGCAATGCAAAGATTGGGGCTCTGGTGGCCAGTTCAAGGTGTGCGAAATCTTCTGCAACACTGGACTCAGATTTTCTCAAGAGGTGCCCAAATTCTATACCTGTGGCGCAGAAGGCTTCTGGAGACCCACCAATGACCCATCACTTCCCTTGGTGTATCCTGCTTGCACAAGTAATCTTCGATTCTATTTTTCTCATACTATGTTCTTGATATGTAATTCTTTCACCGTGTTACAATTTCATTTGTTGCTTTGTACAGGTGCCACACCAGCTCAGCGTGTATTCAGGATCAAGATGAACTTCCCAACGTCAGTCCTGTGTAACGAAGCTGGCCAAGGAGTACTCAAGAAGAAGGTTCGAGATGCTGTGAACTCGCTGAACAGAGACTGGAACTTCTGTTCGTATTCCTTCGAAGGTAAATCACTTAAGTTTCACTAGATCTTCAATCTTAACGATTGCACGTTATTACACTTTTTCTTCTCCACAGGAACTCGCGAATGTAAAGATCTGAACATCGACGTTCAGTGCGACCACCGCGTACGCACGACCAGAGAAACGAACGAAGAAGATGGCGGAACATACATAATTTCCGCCGTAGTACCAGCAGAACCGTAAGTATCCCATACGTTTCTTGAATTACGCAACCGCATACGCTTCTCTAGTTTGAAAATTGCGTCTCACGAGTGAATCCCGGCGTTCATTTCGACGGGAGAATCACTCGGTTAGCTATCTAGCATTAGCTTGCAGTCAAGCTTCGATCAGACTTAAATCGAAGACGTAACTTAGTACTGAGCAATTTGTTACTTGTGTTGCATCGTAGAACGAGACAAGCGCGCCAAGGCAGCGATACCTACGAGGTGGAGATCTCGTTCCCAGCGATAAAGTAAGGACAGCTCGATTTACGCCACGTGCGAAACATATCATTGTACATGTGTCCTTGTCATCCGGGTCTAGGTGTTATCCGACATCATCTCGCATTCTTATAAAACCATTTGCGACCATGATCATACCATATTAGACAGCAATGCATGAGGGGCATACGGAGAAAAGGAAAATGTGCTACTCCATCATAATCTTGCCGCGGTGATTTGGTCACTCATGGCTACTGAGACGGAGTTGTCTCTATCATACCGTTCTTCGAGCACGTCTCTGGCGCTATGAGCGGCCAATTGAGTTTGGCCCATTTGTAAACTTGAATCGATCGTGAACGTAACTTTTCTCCATATCCTTGTACTAGCAGAAACTTGAACAAGGCCGACTTCAGTAAGTTGATGAAATACCTCTTCGTGTAAAAGAGCAAAAATTAGGTCGACCCTAACCGATTGGTATGCACGTTGTTTACTAACTGTTCATACACGACCCACTAGTATAAAATGGGAAATGTCCATGCGGGTACTCGAGTAGGTACCAGCGATAGGATAGCGAAATAACAATAACGGCGTAACACCTGACTAGACACCAAGCTGTTGGGTTAATCTCATTTCGCAAGCATCGACGGACATTCCCATCCTCGGAGCCCTCAGGGCAAATCATTTGCATGTGTTCGCGAATCCTCAACCCATTCCCTCTGATTCATACCAAGCAGTCCCAGATTCGCAATATAACAGAGGCTACAATGACACTTCGTGTCAGACATGTTATATATTAGAATTCCAGGAGGTCTTGAGCATTAAGCATTGCGTAGGTACATAATTAATAGGTGTCGATAAGGTTGCGTCTTGCTGAGGATCCGATGGAAAGGCTGCCTGGTTACCTTCGCCTTAAGATAACGGCTGTACATATTTGCGCATACTCTTCTTTATCTATCGCTGAAAACATACCGTCTATCGACTCTTAGTTTGCTAACAGCTCCCTGTCTTTTATAGCGATCCGATTTTGAACGCTAACTCGAACGAGAGAGCAACCGTTCAATCTCTACTGGAGAGACTAATCCTGGAGGAAGATCAATTCGACGTTCACTACATCTTGCCAAACACCGTGCCTGACCCGGCATCCCTGGTTCTTGAATCCGACTACGACTGTCCAGTGGGACAAGTTGTCATGGCGCCAGATTGCGGTAAGTGTCTCAATGCAAGAGACTTCTTCTAACAGCAGAATTTCTGACTCTACTTACATTTCAATTGCAGTACCCTGCGCCGTGGGAACGTACTACGACGAAGAAACGAAGCAGTGCCTGTCCTGTCCAGTGGGCAGCTACCAAAGCGAGTCGGGCCAACTGAAGTGCAGTTCCTGCCCCGTGATAGCTGGGCGTCCTAGCGTGACAGTCGGTCCTGGTGCTAGAAGTGCAGCCGACTGTAAGGAACGTTGCCCGGCTGGAAAGTACTACGATGACATGGCTGGACTCTGTCGAAGCTGCGGCCACGGTTTCTACCAGCCCAACGAGGGTAGTTTCTCCTGTTTGCTGTGCGGTCTAGGGAAGACCACCAGGACATCAGAAGCGGTTTCCCGCGAAGAATGTAGAGACGAATGTGGCTCTGGACAGCAGTTGGCAGTCGAAGGAAAGTGCGAGCCTTGTCCACGTGGAAGTTACCGCACCCAAGGAGTTCAGGCCGCTTGTCAGGCATGTCCTGTTGGCAGAACCACGCCGAACATGGGATCAGCCGCTATCGAGGAATGCTCCCTTCCTGTCTGCGATCCTGGAACATATTTGAACGGAACGTTGAATGAGTGCATGGAGTGCAAGAAGGGAACGTATCAATCCGAGCCTCAGCAGACCTTCTGCATACCCTGTCCTCCCAACACCAGCACTAAAGGAACATCAGCCGTGAGTGTCCTCGTGGGATCTACTACTTGTTGATAATTTAATAGCATTCTTCTTCTTATACGTTAGGGTGATAACTGGTTTCTCTGTCCCAATTAGACGAACAAGGCTGACTGCACCAACCCGTGCGAAACTAGCGACGCTGAAATGCACTGCGACGCAAACGCGTACTGCCTGCTGATACCTGAAACGAGCGACTTCAAGTGCGAGTGCAAGCCAGGCTACAACGGGACCGGTACCGAGTGCACGGACGTCTGTATGGGATATTGCGACAACGAGGGGGTGTGCTTGAAGGACTCGCGGGGACAACCGTCCTGCAGATGCAGCGGCAGCTTCACCGGGAAGCGGTGCACTGAGAAATCAGAGTTTTTCTACATCACTGGCGGCATCGCTGGTGGGGTTATTCTAATAATCTTCGTCGTCCTATTGGTGTGGATGATCTGTGTCAGGTAAGTGTACCCCAGGTGTGCTTCTGCAGAGGAGATATCGTTTCCAAACGTGAAGTAAAATTGTTCTTACAGAGCTTCCCGAAAGAAGGAACCCAAGAAGATGCTCACACCAGCTACCGATCAAAACGGCTCGCAAGTGAACTTCTATTATGGCGCGCCCACGCCTTACGCGGAGTCTATTGCGCCGTCCCATCACAGTACTTATGCACACTATTACGACGACGAAGAGGATGGCTGGGAGATGCCCAATTTTTACAATGAAACGTATATGAAAGGTACGAAGATGCACAGAGCTTCCACAAACCCAATAAAGAGGTTATGTTCCAAGACTCTCGATCGAATTTAACGAGGTTTATCTCCACACTTTTCAGAGAGTCTGCACAATGGTAAAATGAACAGTCTCGCTCGTTCCAACGCGAGTATATACGGCACAAAAGACGACCTATACGACAGACTGAAGCGTCATGCCTACCCTGGCAAGAAAGGTTAGTAGATTTTTTTAATAAGAAATCAGACACTATCTGCTAATCCGAAAAACATCCCTATCCTATCCTCGCTAAAATTTAAAGACTCTATTCACCCGATATGACTGGTCCCTGGGAACATAAGTGTCCCGCGTATGGTGTACGATCAACATCCACGATCTTAGCATCGAAAGAATTAATCCTTTCGCTGCTAAGGCCGTATGCATACGGCCTGAATAAGCTTACGGTCATTTGCGAAGAACGTATACGTACGTCCTCCACAAGCGACGACCATTTTCTAAAGGATGTATAGATCAGAGTTGGCCATCTCTCTATCTAGACAGAATAGTTGATCTAGGTAGAGTTTCACTCGAAGTCGTTCGATTAATGGCGAACTCTGGTCTAGATACATCTGTTAATTACTTCGATCTACTATCTTTATCTTTTTATTCAGTTGATAGGATGTCGTTGTCGACAGTACATATGACGTAACATTGCCCGAAGCAATCGAATACCCCGCGAAATATACGAGAATTTCTGCAGTCGTACGCTGTTCTCCTGCCGCGCAGCGTGAAAACGCGGCGAAAGGGTTAATACGCCCCATCTCAGGGATAAGTTGAATTGGACACCTGGTATATTAAAGAAATGAACACCGACATTTTTGCAGACAAAAGCGACAGTGATAGCGAGGGCCAGTGACCGCGAAGAGCAACGACGTTCTGCCAAGCGTAGAATGTAAGATAAACACTGTCGACGTCCCTGACGCACCAGCAACGGGGAATGTTGCTCCATCGTCGCAAATCCAATAATTATTTATTATCCCCGAGACGAAGATCTGTACCAGTGGCGCGTACATCGGAGACTCGCGGACGTTTGTCGAACTGAATCCGTGTCGAACCCCCGCGAGGGTCTCCCTGGACTTAACGCTCGACGAGCGTGAAAAGATGGCGGCGGTGCGTTAATCGACGGTGAAGCAATCGAGTCCTGGAACGACGATCCAATTCGATCGTTGTTTCGGCACCCGAGAGTCGATAAACGATAACCACGGATTTAAAAGAAAGAAAAAAATAATAAAATGAAAGACTACGCGCGAGGTTGTAATTTTTTGTAATTTAATACCACCTAGCCGTTAAGGACTATTCTATATTAATTAACTTCTATGATTAACGGTGCGAACGAGAGGAACCTGTGTGTGCATGTATGTTAAGACACCTATACATAAGCGAATTTATATTTTGTTACGATAGATATGTATCACACGCTGTAAAATAATGCCACGTAGGCGCGAAATGCAACTGACGGAAAGAAAGAAAAATCTAGTGATCGAATTTTTAGCCCAGTGTATGGGCGAATCGAAGTTAAGTTGGCCGCTCAAGGTCACCGAGAAGCCCTCACTCTCGTCTCTTCTGACGCGAGTTGGCAGCGTGACCCCAAGCAGTCAATCGAATTTTCGATGCAACTATAGTCAGAATTTCAAGGGAAATTAAAATCAGCAACGATTCGGGAGCTAATGTACATTCGAATATGCCTACGACGCTGTTTTCCACTTTGTATTGTAAAAACTTTAACAAACGGTTGTTTTCTTTTTTTTTTTATTAATAAAATGTATTTCGATAATAAGTTCGTTCAACGCTGACCTCGAGCGGATTTGAAATGCCGTTTTTTATCCAAGACAACCACGTCCTTTAGTTTAGATATTTTCTTATCGATCCTTATCGGAATAACTCTGTACATCTTCTCTTCGAATTCAAAATCATTCGTAACATTATAGCTAATGTTCGAAGGTAAGTGCTTTTTGGTTTCGTTTACGTGAACGTCGAAGAATTTATTTAATAAAAATTTAATGTCTGAATTTTGTCCTGGTTCGTTTGTCTCTGGGCAAATGGGAGAGTCCTCTTCAGGGTCAGTGTCTGATTCGTCAGAGCTGATAAAATAGTCCGAATCTACGGAATTTCTGGAATCCATTCCATTTGTCATTATTTTCAAGAGTAACTGGAAAATTTTACCCATTCGTTACTTGCATTATTATTTTGCGATAATTATTGCATTACCTCGATGCGATCCTTCAAGTCCATAGAATTATTATTATTATCCATCACTCTGTTCTATTTCTGATTAATTAATTTATATTTTGTAAGTGTCTGTACGTCTTTAATTTGACTAAAAGACAGGCATCTTTTTTTTTTTTGTTAATAAATTAAATAGTAAACGACATTTTGTCGAGCTCTTATTGTTTGATCGATACCATCCGTTCCTGTTTCATTATGTCGAATTCATAGTTCCATTTTGACTTACCTAACCGTGAAACTTATAGTTTGGAACGTAAAACGTCAAAAAGAATCAGGGGTAATAAGTTATTACGCCCGAAGCCTGCTAACATAATCAAGACAGTGCTGAGTCATACATCGAACGCGATAAATTATGCTGATTTTATATGAGATTATTAAACTGATGAGGTATTCGGAACGTATAGCTATTTTTACAGAATATTACTCATACTGTTCAAAAAACCAGTAGTAGCTGATGCAACAAGTTCCAAGTGTTAGAGTACTATGTACCTAAATGGGAGAAGATATACTATACAGTTTACGCGATACTCGATCCATACACTAGCTCCATCTAGGATCACGTCACGCGCAATTCTTTTCAGCAGCGATGCACCCAAGCGATAATACCACGCGATGCATTATTAATGCAGCAAACTCTAAATTCCACACAATCCGCAAAAAAGAAACATGTTGCATTCGTCAGTAATCAATATACCGTCACGTAATTCTTTATCGCTCTAACGTCCTTGTGGTAAATATACATTTCAACGTATAACGAATTCCACTCGCTTATACTGCAATTCTCGATGGCGCCCCAATACGTATATTTTTGTTACATTATCAATTTTACTTAGAATACTTACTTATCTTAAATACAATTCTTTTTACGTAGAACCCAAAATGTTTTTCTTTTTTTAATCATAAATTCGCTTATGGTAATCCTACTTTATTCGTACGCACATTCGAATTTTGCCGCGTTTCAAACAGATGGCGCGGCAAGTTGACCAAAGAAAGATGGCTGACGGTATTCACGGAGGTCGTTTCCCTCGTACTCTGTGCTTCTCAACCTTTTTTTTTTTAAATTGTGGTCTCTAAACTTTATCTATCTCTGTAGCCTCCACCTCTTAAATAAACTTATTCTCTGTGTTCTCGAAAAAAGAAACGTGTAAATGGAAACCTAGTCTTTTCGTTTTCAGTTATTCTTCGTTCACCATCGAACGTTTTCGCTTGTAATTTTGTTTTATATATTTAATTTTCATTTCGCACGTGTCTATCATCAAACCTATCGTCTTGTTTTTGTTTTCAGCTAATTTACATGGGTTTTTTTAGATCATTTCAATATCTTTTATATCATTTCCTTCTCTTTCGAATCCTATCAAGTAACAGTCGGAGCGTATTGCGTGGCAAATTCGTCGTCCACTGATTTTTGTGACTCATTCGTGGCTCCCTAAAAACGCAGCGTTGGTAGGCGTAACACATTGCAGATTGTACTATAAAGAAAACGTCTGACCAAAGCTTCGATTAAACGAGGTCAACAATAAATTACAAAGTTGATACTTATCAGATTATACATGTCTTATTCCTAAATAACTAAACCGAGTTAAGTAATCCTCTTCTGTTACGTAATTTCTTTGTTTCATTCCTTTATCCCGGTAAAATGAGCCTGAATTTGAACCTATCTTCCAAATTTCATTTTGTCTAGGCTCCATGGATTGCCCATTGCCGAGGGATCTTCGCGATCCTCGTTGAGAACGTCTGCTCCGTATCGTCCTTCAAGTTCGTGTTGGTGGCGTGTCAGATTCTGCTCACGGAGCGTCTACGCTGCGTCAATTGGTCGACGATGACGCCAGGCGTCTCCGATTGGCCGAAAATGACGCAGCACGTACACGAGTAGCGTGACCAGCCGAGTGCGCGTGAGTGCGATCTCGTGACGTGTTCAATCCGGCACTGACGACGTTCCAGACTCGCATTCCGCGAAGAAGATCCGACGAGTTAGTGTGGAAGATCAGTGCTGCGTCCACGTTTCGAGAATCCGCTCCTATAGAAAGCACGTTTGTGAACGAATAAACGATCGTGTCGCATCAAGAAGTTTTCGCATTCCAAGTGGAAGGTACAATACCACGGATTGTTTCAAGGAGGGTAAGTGAAAATATCCCCAACGTGAAAATGTGCACCCGTCGTGTCCCTGTACCTATGTATGGTTCCACTCGCGACTATAACTAAATTGGTTATATAACCATAGAACCGAGTTTAATTCCGTCGTTTGTCGAAGTAGCTGGCAATGCACGAAAATTTCACTGCGCATCGTGGCGTGGATCGATCAAACGTCGCACGACCACGAGTTACATATAGACATGTATTTTCGTATCATTCGAACATAGTAATAACAGACGTTTTTCGCGTCGTTATATAAATCTTAAACGCAGGATCGCTTTCGGGATAGTTTCAACGGTTTTCTGCGCAAATTTTCTCGTCGATCCGAACGTATGGTGTAACGTATGTAAGCCGGTTTGCAAAAATTTCGTCGCGCGCCTGTAATGCTGCGCGTTATGTAACTAGGTTAGATAGCGACGTATAGTTACGTTCATGTACAGTCAACGTTTTATTCGAATAACAGATAACGACTAAAAGCGCCGCACAGCGATCTACACGGCCACGTTTATTACATTGATGTTCCGATTAGATTTGTTAACCGTGAAATGTAAAGTCATTCGATAATTGATACTGTAACTTTTATGAAACTGGTTGTTCACCTTTTATTCGTTATTCGGAACTCGTATAAATAAAAATACCTGGCTATCTTCGACTTACGATTACCGACGTATGCGCGGTCGCTTTCCCGATCGATAAGAAACATTCAAACGCGGACGATTGCTCGATAAAACGTGGTCACTGCGTTTACGTACACGGTACGTGTAGTCACTGATGAGACTGATACCACTCGTATCGATGATAATCGGACCAATTCGATTTCGAATTCGTTAATTCGAAATTTTACCGATGTATATTTTCGATACCACAATGCGTCATACAAAGTTGCGAAATTTTACGTGGCTACTTGATAATATCAACTATCGATAATTATACTTTTGTAACGAAATCTTGGTCGATATCAGTACCACGTGACCGTTTCTAAACTTTCTAGAACTCTTTACACTATCATTAAGTCCCATCACTGATGATTAAGGACCACACAGGTTCTAGATATACCCAATATCTCTATATCTAAATATTCTTTGTACATGTTGTACGTTTAAATGAATATTGTGTTGTAGGATGAAACTACTTTTTTAATGCATCGAATAACGTATCTGGTAAAACCTTATCTTCATATTTTATGTTTCAGATTTATTTAATTTTTTAAGCAACCAGTTTCCTCGATATGGTATAATTTCCATGTGACTCTTAATGTATTGTACAATTGATCTACATAAATCTTGTTTTCCAATAAACATTTTATCTATATTACACTTAATCCTGACTGTAGTCGATAAGAGTCTTAGCGACATTCTTAATAGTATCGATATGATCTCTTTAATATATGATGTATTATCTTTTCTGATAAATACGAATACCGTTATCATGATTAATTAGCATACATCTTATTGGTAAATAATCAAATTTGATAAGAAGGCATTATTTGTATTTCTTTTATCTATACCAGTAAATGTTCAGATGAAATGTAAATACACATTTTGGCGTTAATTGGCATTTCTTGTGTCTGAAATCATAATTTTTCTTATAGGTATCCAAAATCCCTCCTATTTACGAACGCTCAACGGCCAGCAACATTTCATTTGAGAAGAGAGGCGTGTTTAACGTAAGTGCTTAGACTAAGTGACGTCGAACAAGAATTCTTTCAAAGAAAAGAATCCCGTAAAATTGTTCAACGCTAATAATAATTTACAGGTAACCAAGCCATGCAACAGTCAGCCGCATCCGTCATCTGCTTTTCGTGGCGTGAGATTGGGGCCGCCGGAAGAAGAAACTTCAAAAATGGACACAGTCCCCTTGTTGTCTCCAACTATGGAGACGGAATTGCTAAAGGAACCATGGATATTTCCACAATCAAAATTGGCGATAAAAGAAGAGAAGAAACCAACGTCCTCCATTTGGGAGGAAAACTTTCAGGATTTAAGCAGTTGGTGTATGGATACGTTCCAGGGTCAATGCGATTTTCGCATAGGTGAATCACCTACATTTAAACTATCAGGTTGGTAAGAATACGTTCAATCGCTAAGTAACGATGCAAGAGTCGTTTTTCATTTTACTTTAATCGCATTTACCAGGTACGAAATACGAGGGTAATAGTGCTTTGGCTTCGGAAGAGGGGGTATTGAACGATTTGATGAGTGTGGGGGATGAGGACAAGTGGAGCATAAAAATGAATACAAACGAGCATACCAACAGTAATTGTCACAGCTTACAATCTACATTAAAAGTAAATAGCAAGTACGAGAAGAAAGATAGCATCGTGAAGTCTAATACATCCGATTTGTGGTTGAGGCCACCTAAAGAAACACCTACTGTAACGCCCACGATAAGTGCGACATCATGGAACAAACAGTGTAACACAGATGCTAGTATACCATTCCAACCCGGGTGCGAAGATTCAGATGACATCCACTTGGATGATGCGTGTCCTACTTCTTTCGGTTCTACTGAAACTCCACGTGAAACATGGGACGTCCTGCAAACAGTCGAAACCATTGGATCGGAGTCGTTTGATTTGTTGTCATACCTATGCGATGTAAGTTGATGGATATTCTGTAAAAATAGAAATCCAAATAGAGGCGTATCCGAGACAGATTTAATATTATAAAATGTATGCATTACAGGATGAGATAAATTCTCCAGACGGTAGCGTTTCAACGGATTCATCGATGGTGTCGTCCCTCACCAAATCATCCACAACCGTTTCACAGACATACGAAGAAGCGAGAATAGATAACAACGAGTCAGACACACAAAGTCGGACAGCGCGAAGTTTAAATTCGTCTTACATAGATACGCCCGCAGTGTCTTCGCGAAGATCCGAAAGAAAAAGGACATCCGTTACGAGCAAAGCTGAGAAATCGTACAATAGACCAGTGAAACGTTTGAAATCGGAAAGGAGGCGCGTCGAGATCGATTCGAGCGAACGAGTATTCGCTTCGCAGTATCGAGAGTCCAGGGAAAAGAATAACGAAGCCTCGCGAAAGTCGCGTATGAACAAGAAAGCAAAAGAGTGCGAGATGACGATGAAAGCGATGGAGTTGGAAAGAGATAATAGAGTATTGAAAATGAAAGTCGAGGAACTCGAGAAACTCGTGACATCAATGCGCAGTGCGTTATTGAGGTCTGCTTTAAAGAAAGACGTTTGAATGTTTTAATTGTCGATCTTTGAACATTCATTATGCGGTAGACGCCACGTAAAGTGACTGTTCTTCTCAGTTTTTTTTTTATTATTATTTTTTTTTTTTTTTTAATAATGGGGTTTGCGATTTGGCGAAAGAAGTCACTTGAAGCATTATTTTCTAGACCTTTACACGATTTATTTATGAAATTTAATAGTATCGTCATAAAAAGTAGTTATTGAATTTTGATTATGCGTAGGAAATAATCTTTCAATGGAAAAAGTGTATTTCTTGACGTTTTATGTATCTGTTTGTTGCACAATGTTTGCGTTTATAAGTTTTTCAAAGAGATTTTAATTACGATATTTTATAATATAATGGAACGTATTTTATCCACGTTATCGAAGAAACGAATACGAGATATATAATATATTATATTATATATAAGGCAGAAAAAAAAAGTGGGAAATGTTGTGAGCGTATCCTTTTAAGAGTTTATCAAGAACAAGATTACATAATCATATTTTGTTCAGCCTTGTATTGTACCTGATAAAAAAGTATAAATATAGAGGTTCGAACAAGATAAACTATGATTGGTGAGAGTATAATTTTCTACTGGCATGGGCACAATAGTGGCATGATGTACAATAATATTCGAATAAAGAATTTGCTTCGAAATTTACCTCATACTAGAGAGAATTATTTTTGTAGATTAAAGGTACGGCCTTTTTGACTTGAACATCAAATATATACATCAGACTTTGAACGACAAACGCATTTATTCGAATTTAGTGATTCTACAGGACTTGAGTGCGAACAAGTCTAAATTAACAATACGCTATGTATTCACTGCTTGAAACAATGCAGTGAATTTCAAACTTAGTTTCCAGCATATGCACAGCAAAACTATGCACATGGAAAAGAAATTGTTAGCATCTGGAACACTATTTGAAATACTCACTGATACAAATTCAACAAATAATAGAAAAATGCAATATTACATCACTGCGTTGTAAATATTGTGGCAATATTTTTGCTTTCGGCTTTTAAAATACTAGTACTTCCGATAATATTACCGCTAAGTCTCCTAATCGTTAGGTACAGGCTCAAATTACCAAATTACCAGTTATCAAATTATAAATATTGCCCATATCGTACTTAAAAATGAAAATTATTCCTTTAGAGGTGTAAGTAACAACCACATAATGTATACGTGCAATGTTACATTTTTATTTCTTGTACCCTCAAAATGTGTACATTTCGATTATACGAAGAGTGATGTAGACTTAACCAAATGTCTATTTTTTATAATGTTGGTGCAATGTTTGTAAAATTTTGTTGGTATTTCATATATGTTTCCTAACATAGTCTCTGGTTGATGATTATATTTTAAGCTATGAAAATCGAGCTTATTATATATGTTGAGAATTTATCATTTACATTGCGAAATGTATATTATAAAATCAATGAATGTAACATGGTTATTAATAAATTAATGCAATTGCATCATTTAGAATTTGCGTTTTGATATAAGTGTTTGTACGATTTCACATTACAAAATGTTGAAATGATAGATGCGAATATGTTTATAATTAATCAATGTAAAACCAATACGATTTCAATTCAGCGCGTCTGTTACCGTTACTGAAAGTCTTTTAAACTGTGCATGCATATTGTGACCAGAAAGATACACAAACAATAGTATCGAGAGAAGTGAAGTAAGAAAATGATTGGACTCACAAATATTCCTGACGATGGAAGACAGTAGCTGAAGAATGAGCTTACAGAATAACGATGCCATCACATTATCAGAGCACAAGCATTCATCATTCAGCATTCGTTCAAAAACATACAGCATGCAAACGTTCATCTGCTGCACGCCTCGCATTCACGGTTATAGTACACTCGAAGCGATGAATACTCTCAAGAAATGGCTAATCATACAATCAAACATTCAGAGTTAAATCAACTAAGACTATAAATACGTTTAAACAGTGTATACTAACGTAAATGTCGAAAATTGCCTGCCGAGAGCCGTTGAACACGTTCCTCTTCAAACCGGCCGGGCGCCATTGCTACTGCGCGGTAGCTGGCGGTAACAGGCAGATGCGCGCGCAGCTTTGGCGCGACATTCATATAAATCAAACAATCATCTTCGTATATTTCGATACAGAAACCTTACACTGCAAATGAAATACAACATCTTCATTTACATTGATACGAAAAGTACATACTGGAGCTTATTCTACAAATTCGTAGGCTACATCGCTGTAAGAGTTTCAAGCATATTTCAAACTGACTTATTTAAACTGAATTACTACCGTAATTATTTTCGTGCGGCAGAGGAGTGGCTGCGCGCGCAGCCTGAACGGCCGCCGTTTCATGAAAGCCGGCACAGTACATTGGTAACAGGTGGTCCACGTTGATTGGTCGAGCGACGGGAATCGAAGAAGTCCCCTTCGACAGCACGTGCGGCCGGTGGCGCATTTACACGGCGGACGTGAACGCGCGCGTATCGCTCCGTCTTCTCATCACGGAAGTCCACCTTACCGATCGAAGGTCAGCGACGAAGCTGCTGTCGAAAGCTTACATTGCGAGCTTGCTTCCGTGAGCGCGAAACCTTCCCTATTGGTGGCCCGATACGTTCGTAGGTGCACGGGTGTTGGCTATCGATCCCTGCTGTCCCGATTTCCTGCATGTTCATTGGCGCCTCGGTTGCTAACAGTGCGTCGTATGGTACAGTGCGGGCTCCGTTCGATCAGTGGTGTGGCCTTACTGTTACGCTTAAGATATTTGTGCAATTATACTCGTTTCCACGGGGTGATTTTCTCCCGTTCCACGTTGGACCGAAAGTGTACACCATAAACATCCTTCGCAGGTATGTAACGCCGATCAATGCCCCTTTCTTTCGCGATTTATTTTTAAATTAACGCTATCGCCGCGAAGCATACTGCAATCGAGTGCACGTGCACGCGCATGCATCTAACAAGTCGGTCACATTGAGCCGGTGCTCCGTTCCATCTGGTGCGTTTCGATTGCATCCGATGGATTTATTATCGCAAGGAGGGGCGAACTCTTTGCAAATCCGCCAGAAACAATCCGTACAAACTTTATTCCATCGTCTTTTCGTGAAATTTGTTTAGGCATGACGACAAACGCGGGCAGAATTTCATTCGAATAGAGCAACAAAACCCACGCGTGCTGTCTTATTTTCGACATTTATTCGGTACTACAGATACATTTTTAACACTTTATTACATTCTATAGTCAATGTTTTATTTTTGTGCAAAGAATAATGGACAGATAGGTGTTTTTTATTCGTTACTCCAAATTTCCACCTGTATTCGCGTCTTTGCTTAAAAAGTTAGGATCTAGTACTGGAATATTCATTGGAGTATCAAACATCTTGGTCATTTAAGAAAATTACTTAAAATATGTTACTGGTAAATAGCGCTCCGTATCTAAACAGTTTGTTTATAAAATATTACATTTGTTCGATCGTTTTTAATTAAATTTCCAGTCATCAGCGGTGCAATAAACGCCAATTGAAATTCTTGACATAATTTTCGGAGGGTTTTGCATTTCCGATGGAAATGTTTTCCGTGTCGAGCCGCAGGGTATCGCGCAGACTTTTAACGCGAATGTGAAACTAACCGTTGACGATGATACCGGCTGCGTTATGTAGAAGCCAAATGCGGGTAGGGGAACATGTATTGCATTCAGGTTTGGAACGTTGTTTCGCAGTTAAGGGCCGTTCACGCGACCGGAATCGCGTCGCGACAGATAAACACTCGTCGATAGCGAGAAATGTTTAAACTATTATCACGAACAATGACGCAGTTGGGTTTTTCAAATGCATTTGAATATATTCATTATTATCCAAATGTTTCGATACGCGCGACATAAATATTTGACTAATGACCGTCGTACGAAATAATTAGAAAACTATAATTTGCTTCCAAACAAATTGATGTTTACGAATAAAATTATGATCGATGCCTGCAAGTTGAGAAAACAAAATTAATACGTACAATTACGCGTCGTAAATGTTTATCTAACGAGGGTCGTACGAAATAATTAGAAAAATTTAATTAGTTTCCTAACGAGTTGGTGTTCTTAAATAAAATTATGATCGATGCCTGGTCAGTTCGTAGACAAAATTGATAGGTACAGTTTAACATATAAGGTTAACATATTTTACTTTACGTAGTCAGATAATAATTTTTCACTATTACTTATTTTTATTACGCGAAGAATATGATTTTTGCGTGGTGTAATGAATATTTGGGATTTTGAAGATAAGTAGAGATCACGTCCTTGTGGCATCATGTATCAGTGACGTATACAGGATGACCCCCGATGAGAGCTGTAATCGAGGAGATTACACGTCCAAAACTAAGTCGAAAACGTGCAATAACATTTTTTCCTGCGAGACTTTATTCTCGAAGAAATTGTCGATGAAACTATTCGAGGCACGCGTGTTTTACTATAACTCGATCTAACGAATAAACGCTAATTACGCATGTTTACAATGTAAAAGTGACCGTTTATGATCCGAAATACTATTAACTTTCTACGTGAACACAATTGGAGCGCGAATATCGATTCGCGCACGCCCCGCGCATCTTCAAAATTTATTTTCTTGAAAACAGAGCCCTGTACAAAGAAAATCAATTCTACGTTTTCGACTTATTTTTACACTTATTAGCCACAGGATTTATTACAAAATTTTACGAATAGGTTTCGGTCGTGGTAATCGAAAGCAGAAGGTCAGGTACATTTATTTGCGGCCGTAAACGTACTTTAGGCGAGCCCATAAACCGTAGAGCCATTTTATTTCCTTTCACGATTCGTAGATCATTGCGAGATATTTACCTTTCTCTACAGTCACACTAATGTGTACAAAAATGTCACTAGTTCTTATCTCGATCACGCTGACATAGAAGATGAGTTTCGAAGCTCATGGACACGCGAACGTCGATACGAATTAAGGCTGGAACTATTTTTAAAATATTTGTTTTAGTTCTGGTATTTTAATACCCATAAAATATCGAAATAAAAATTTATATTCGTAGCCAAGATACGAAACAGTACGACTATCGACATCGATAGTTTGCCGTGTTTTCGTGGACATAAATTTTCTTCGAGATACCGGTTTCAAATTCATACCGTCGCTCAAGAATCTTCTGCCGAGCGAAAGGTCGGCTCGCGCGAAAGGCGTCCGTGTTAATTTGCATGAAAGTGAAGCGCGACGAAAAATCGCCTAAGACCGCACGAAATCTCTCTGTGTAACATTTCGCGAGTATTTTCGAGAGACACGCTCGGCTGATACTCGTAGCTGCTGATAATACCTTGGAATTGGGCGAACACCGCGCGCAAATATTTGGCGATTTGCTGTAAGACTTTGGAAGCTTTCTGTACAATTTTATTACTTTGCCAACTGAATGCTTCTTCGGATAGATATTGCTGGAGTTTTTTCTGTTCACGAATCGCTTTCTTCACATTTCATTTCCAAGTACTCGATTCTCCGAGGGTAAAAAGAGTTTTTGGGATTAAATCTAAGAGTAAAAGTAAGTCGAAAGGTTCGGATGAGTTTTTCCGGTACGAGGCTTCGTTCTAGAGAGAATTGAATTTGAAACCGTTTTGGGGCACCATTTCCAAGTCAATTTTCTCGAAAACTAAGCTTCGCAGAAGAAAATTTATTGCACGTTTTCGACTGGTTTTTACACGAAGAATGAATTTTTCCTTTAGATGAATTTTTCAAGTATGATGCTCCGTTTTCAAGGGAATCAGATTTGAAATCGTTTTTGGGGTACCACTTCGAAGTCAATTTTCTCGAAAACTGAGCTTCGCAGAAGGAAACTCATTGCACGTTTTCGACCTGTTTTTACGCGAAGAATGACCTTCAGGCTGTTCCACGAGAACCACCCGTTAGATGTCCGATAGCGTGCTTAACCCATAGAGACAGGTCCATTGATCTTGTTACAGCGCGCTGCGTCCTGCAATGTATTCGTAATCGTGCATCGCGCCATCGTGGAACAACAGATGGTGTTAAATGTCAAACCGTACGCGTAATTTGCATTCCCCTCGAGTTCGTGTCAGAAATGGGGAAAATTTTATTTGAACAACAGATAACGAATGAAATCAAACTAGGTTTTGTTTTCGCAGTTGTCGTCCACTTGAGTCGACGACCACTCGAGCTGAAGAAACGTAAACAATGGCGGGGATCCAAGCATGAAATTTAATGAATATTCGAGCCATTACTGTATACAGAATATTATTATTACAGAATAATTTTTAATATAGGATAGTGGTTATTTTTGAAAATAGCGTTAAAATGATGTTTACTGTTGCCCCAAACAAAAGTACATTACACCGTCCCAACGAGTTATTTATAGTGAAAGGGATCGACGGGCAGATCTCTCGCGCAAAATTGTCTGTCAACGGGGACGTCTCCGAGATTAATTATCGCGTTCGTTTGCTCAGTATCAAGACGGTGGCTCTCGTCTCTGTATTCCAACGGTTCCACGAAACGCCCCTGATCCCAAGTTCTTGTATTCAAAGTTTTTTTATTCGAGTACCATTCTCGCAGTATTTCAATGTTATACAATACTTTACTGAACGCATGTGTTAGTTTATTAAATGTTATCCACTGTTGGTATCCACGTTATATTAAGTTGTCCCAAAAGTGTCATTTGCAGTTTTTACATAAATAAACAATCTTATCTTTCAGAAGTTAACGTCATCCTTTTCAGTAATCTTTTAATTATCACGAAGAACATTTCGTTCGCATTGAAGATTCAGACCATTTTGTGGTCCTTTTAATATGCGAAATAAAAAAAAGCCTTCACGAGCAGTAATGTTGCATTATTTTAAAAGTTTTAGTTGAATGAGTGATATAAAAATACACTCGGAAGGACGTTTTGCTAGCAAACGACACAATTTTTGGAGAATTAGAATGATCGTGTACGACTCAGTAACATAACCTCAAATATAAAATCCTGCATCCTCCATATCCTGCATACCGTCAGTGTAATAAGTAGACTGCGGATCTTTATGCAAAATAAAATCTTCGCGAATGTGGCTACAAAAATTGAACCTAAATAGGAATTTATTTTATTCTGCAAATGTTATAGCATGAACTTTACTTTCGATCTTTTTTATATTCTTGCATATTGTTTGCATTTTGTAGGTTCTTGCGCATTCAAATTTCCTATAAATGCATAAAGATCCGCAGTCTAGTAATAAGTATTCGTACAGAAACCAATTCAAAATAAAACTTTATGTATTTATTTTATTAATAAATTTTCAGGGAAGAAATAATTAACCAACATTCCTACATATTTTTAGAGTAGAATTTGCGTAAATTAAAGTTTTAAATTAACTTTTAATGTTAGCTTCTCATTTCTTTTCTCATTAATTTTATTTTAAATTGGTTGCTGTACGAATACTTATTACACTGACTGTATATACATTACTAACAAAAGTAAAGAAACTTTTGGGCCAACCCAACGATATTACAGCGTAACTACCAAATGTTTATTACGGAATTCTGTTTAGATCGTGTCCGTGAACAATGGATAGACGAGGCGAGATCGCGTCAGCGTTCTGATGATCTTCAACTCCCATGGGCAGACAGTGCGATCCATCGACCGGCAGCAGAACCACTAGGAAAGACCAAGGAAGCCTATCATGGAATTCTACGACGTGGGAACCAGCGACCTTAGGGAGTTGTGGGAGTCTTACCTCTCCGAGACGGTGAGTACCGTAAAACTTCTGTGTTCGCTTCTCGTTCCCGCCGAATAAACGCGACGTTACACCGTTTCTCTCGCGCCATCTTCATTCCCATCGTGAAAGTGCTAGTTTTCGATCGGCCCAACGAAAGGAAACGACGCTCCGCGGGCGTTGGAAAAATGGACAACACTGCAATTGTTCCCCTTGGCGTCCATTGTTCTTCCAAGGGACTCGCTATTCAATTCCGGAGTTGGAATTACACGTTGAATTTTTTCTCTACTCGAATAATCGCCTTGGAGTTTTCTTCGGGAGTCAATTTTTCCTTCAGTGGAATTCTCCATCTTGTCTCATTCGATCGTTTATATATTAATTACACATCGAAGAGTAATCATGGCGACGGTGATTCTCGTATCGCGGGGAACCTTTGTGTGGTCTTTGATAAAATTCGTTACCACGTGTGTCGCAATTTCGTAACCCACCTAATTAAACATCGTACCAGCAGCCATAGTAACAGCGAAACGTTCGCTACAATTATTTTCGAAAGAGACACGTGCGTTACCTGCGCCCCGAGCTCTCCTCCATTACGGTTCAGTTACGCTCGGCAAACACAACGAAACGAACATTCTTCAAGTCTGTACCAAGTATTCATCTGTTGTAACCATGGGAGAAGTCCAGCGCTCGAGCGTAAACGCTCCGCGTATTAGCGTCAGTTTATTCACCTGTATAAACAAACGTCGTCTAAAGGAGGCCTACATTGCCATCTCTTAACCACCGAGGAACCACGCGTGTAGTACAAGGGTTACGCTCGGTAATTAACGCATTTCAGAAGTGTGTTGATAATAATTATCAACGCTTATGAATGTGCCTGAGAAATCGTAATTGAATATAAATCTTGTAGTAGGATGTTCTCGTTGGGTTTGTCGTCAAACAACGTACATTAGCATCTCTTAACGACCGAGGAAGTACGTACTACAAAGGTTACGGCTCGATAATTAACGCATTTCAGAAGTTTCTTGATAATAATTATCAACGTTTATGAATGTGTCTGAGAAATTGTAATTGAACGTAAATCTTGTAGTAGGATGTTCTCGTTGGCTTTGTTGTTAAACTATCGACACGTTTGAGTGCTTTCATGATTGTCAACACATGTAATTATTTAAGAATTAAGAGACATAGAAGGTACGAAGACTTGTGGGAGTATACTGACATTTTCTTGGAATGTTTGTATGATGGCCATTAAAGTCTAGATTGAATGATGGGTTAGATGTTCCCAAATAAATTATTTGTTATAAATATATACACGAGTAAGATTTATTTATGTACATATTTATAACGAAATATTTATTTAGGGCCATCGTACCTATCATTTAATTTAGACTCATTTCTTCAATAAACATAGAGGGAACATATAACTGCATGGGTGTATCAACTATTTAATTAAAATTAACGTAAGGTTTGTTTATGTACATATTTATAACGAAATATTTATTTAGGGCCATCGTACCTATCATTTAATTTAGACTCATTTCTTCAATAAGCATAGAGGGCACATATAACTGCATGGGTGTATCAACTATTTAATTAAAATTCGATTCGTTAATTGTCTGTCCCATATCATGTTTGAAAATATATATTCACTCGTCAGATACGTGCAATCACGTCCATTCGGTTGCATCATTAATATCGCATTTACGGTCGTATTAGTCACTTTTAATATGCCCCCCTCGAGCCCGTAATCGCTTTACCATTTACTATGTAATTACTATTTAGCGACCCCAACGGTGTTCCCTCTTATCGAATATTCATCGCCATAATTTCCTTACCCCCTTGACCCGTCGATCCCTTTTACGGTGATTCTTAACGACGGTGTCTTTCCGAGCACAAAATTACCGCTCGGTGTAATTGCAACGGCAATTTTTATTTATAACCCCCTCCCCCCAGCATCGACAAAAGGGTATCGTACTGGATCGGTGAATATTCAAATTCCCGACCGTGAAGCTGACATAGGAACGAAAATATATGTAAACTACGCATCTAAAAAAAAAAAAGAAATAATCGAAATTTCAATTTCAATTTCGCGACCTTGGTTAGGTTCTCACGGCCTCTTTTCCTCGTTTCGTTGACTTTTACAAACAATGAAGAAATCTCGGGAGCGCAACTTAATCCGCGTAATTGTTGCGTAAATGTAAAACAGGGTTTATAAAATTACGCGGAATAAGTCCTCCCTGTGTGTTAATACAACGTTCGCGACAACTGAATTGTGCGCGTGACCTAATCTCCGGCAGACATCGCCAGTTGTACGGACGAGATGCAATTGAGCGATAAGACGAATAATAGAAACAATGTTCTGTTCGATTATTCGTAGAATTGTGCAACGGAAGAATAGCGCCCGTACAAAAGCGAAACGACACGTGTAGCTGGGTCGCATGTGTAATTATAAAAGGTATTGGATGTTGACACGAATTTGTTTTTATCAAAATAATTAATTCGTTCCCACGAAGTTTACTGCTTCGATCGTTGTTCCTTATTCTGTTTCATTTAACGTGATCAAATATTTAGACAGTGACGTTCCGGGCGTTACGAATCTCCTCGCGATAGAAACTGAAAGGCCAGCCTGTGCCTTCGCAGACCTAGCTGGATGGCACGTCATATTTGGGGGGAGGGGGTCAATCCCCTTTTACTCAATTACGTCATCTCTCGGATTGTATCGTAGAGACGAGTACGTACGCTTTCCAGCGAGCGAAGTCGTTAAACTTAACGGTGGTTGCTGGAGGAAAAGTCCGTCGGGGATCGTTGTTCCGTGAACACGCGAGCCCCGCGTAGGATTAGGGACTACAATGGCCGCCGTCAGCGCTCGAGCGCTGGCCTAGACTTTGTATAGCTCGCGCTAACGCTGACCGCTGTTTCCTGCCCATTCAGGGCTTCATTTTTGAAATATGTGACGAGTTTCAGGAAATAGCACGGTATTCGATCCATGCTTTTCTCTTGGCGTGAACTAACCATGTCGAATAGTCCATGCGTAAACAAGTTGGCTGAACCAAATTGGTTAGGTTGAGACCTAGACTTTGGGTGGTGCACACTAGCGCTGTTTAGGCCACTGTCTCGTGCCCATTCAGGCTTCTTTTATGAAATATGTGACGAATCTCAGGAAATAGCATAGTATTCACGACTTTCTTTTGCTTAGTTTGTTAATTATCCAAGTTAAGTAGTTCATGTGCGAACTAACCTCTATAGGATATTTCCTGGGTTCAATCACAGTGGAATCTTAATATTCTGCTAAATGAATAATGAGTAGATAGCTTTGGATACCTCAAAATTGGTCTCGCTTCAAAAATCCCCAATTGTAAATTCCTGATTGGTTCCACCAGGTGGTGTTTTTTAATTTCCACACTCCACTCTTGATTAACACACAATTCTCTAACGCGTGAACAGTTTCTGGTGTCAGCGATTGGATTCTTATTTTTCCCATCGATCGGTTCCTCCCACTTTTGGTTTTACCGGTTCCTGGTGCCGCTATTTTTAGCGACGTTGTGTAAGCGACGTTTGTGGCGTAGTAAACCTATGTGGGACGTATCGCATGTACCAAATTGCAGCGAAACCAGGGTAAGAGTTACCAAGGACTGCAGCGATTAGACGAGAAGACGAAAAAATTTACGTCTGTTACAGGCCTCGAGAAAATTAGACTTTGCTTGGCGACGGAGCAAAAGTTGGAGCGAAATTCAGCAAATATTAAGCACACATCGCGTATCTTATCGATTACCTTTGCACACGCTTCTCGGTTAAAAAAGGAGTCCAATCACTTTCAGATAATAAAATTTTCCTCGACTTCTTTACGAAGATCCACGCGGGACAGGAAATCAATGTATTATATAATATTAACTGTAATATTATTTTTATATACAGAAGATTAAGTGTAATATTAAGTGTAATATTATTTTTATATACAGAAGATTTGTTTGAATGAAGACATCCTATGGATTTCGGTTGGAAGAATTACCACGCAATGATTTTATTTTATTTCACTCCAGTAATAGATGAAATATTATGGAATTAATACATATCTATTTTTGAACGGTTTTGTGCATAACAAATAGAAACAAAGTGCATTACAACAGGCGAGGTACAGCTGAAATGCTACTGTTCAAACCAAACCTCAAATATGCGCCACTATCTGCGACACCTGTATGTAAATTTCCCTGCTATTGTATTTTTGGTCTGTCAGTGGGCCATCGCAAATGAGCTCGATAAGCATAGGTATTATCTCGTTAAAAATTTGTCTCGCTAAATACGCCTTACCAAATATTCCCATCTGAAAGCCTGTCGAAGTTTCCCTCATAATTCCACGACGTTCCTAAGAATTTATGCTCGAACACGAGCTCGATGTATTGTACAGTGTGTGCACAGTCTTTTACGACCGGCTGTACGTTGCCCTTCACAGCAGACTTTTGCCCATTGTATAATTTACCAGATAAGTATCGACACGTCAGTAAGAGATAACCTCTTCAAATATACTTATTACCGAAGACGTTTCAATTTATTCGCTTTCTGTAGAGCGCTCGTCCCATCCATCCGGTTCGTTCACCGCCGACCGTGGTGTCGTATAAATGCAGCAATTGTTGATTAAGTATCTAATCTAATTAGGCTAGCGATAAGAGTTGGCCGCACTGTCGTGTGCTGTCAGTGGTCCACTAGAAATGTCGCGGTCCGCTGCTTTTCGATGCTAATGCCGGAAGTACCCGAATAACAGAGTTCACGAGCGGAAACGCAGTCGGGGATGAAGCAAACTGCTGCACTCTCTATAGGACGGACTTTGTTGGTTCCATCAGGCGCCGAGTGGCGCTAGTAGTACGCGAGATCTAGACCCATTGCAGACCACGATTTCCTAAATACTAATATTTTTGTGTCGTTTTATTCTTTGCAAAATGTTCGAAGAAGAAAAATTTCTAAAAATCATTATCTACAGTTTTACCCAACTATGTTTTGCGGACACTGAACTCTTTCCGCTACACCTAAAGCTTTTACTTTTCCTCGCAAATTTTAGGTTAACTTCAAAGACAGTGGAGGTGTTAACCTACCTTCGAGCACATCGATCAGCTATTGAGTCTCGATAAAAAGATGTTGCAAGAGCGATAAGAAGTTTCCTGCTCATTCTAATCATTCCACTTACGTAATGGGATCCAATATGTGTCTATAACGTTTGTTTTGATAGTCTGCGTCATTGATACGAAATAGTAACTGTACAAGTAAAATTAAACGCCTCGTAATTAATGACACTGTTTTGCCTAATTATATAACGATTTACTAGGATAATTTTATTCAACAAAAAAATTGGCCGTATTAACATCTGGACGTATAATAGATAATGCTAATCTTTATTTCCTAAGAAAGTGATTATAGGATAATTCATAACCCTCTACGTTTATTTACTAATATATTCACTACATACCCGCAAGAGAAATAAAAAGGCAGGGACAAAAGAATGAGATTCACTGTACCAAGAATTCCATCTCAACCGAAACATATCAACTTCATTTCCATTAAAAATGTTTTCAAACTCCTGTCCCGCATTAATCTCGACTTCCACGTACAAATATTCAGAACTAAATTGATCACTGCGGATCATTCAGACATAAATAAAAATATGTTTCATCTTCTCTAACACGTGCACTATCGTTGATATTTTACGTATTCCTGCATTTATGCACGTTCTCGTAAAATTTCCCATGGCTCCGTTACACACATCCACAGTCCATCGACCAGTATGCTCGAAAACGTGCTTCCGCAATAATAAATATAAGATTTACGTTCTGAGCGGCCGCGTCCATTCAGCCGCCACTGTTGTTGTTGTCGTTGCCCCGCGCTCCTTTTTCACGCTCGTCTCGCTTCCGTGGCCGCTGCCACGCATCAGTACAATCCGCGGCAACAAATTGGAAAGGATGAAGGTTGCTCGCCAAGGAGTTCACCGTACCGTGACCTCTAACGTTCGCTACCTCCCGGCATCTAGATGTCGCGCACCTTTCCTCGAAAGTCGAACAACGCGTTTTGGATTCTCGACGCGTTCGCCATTTATTCCAGGATCGCACGGAACACCGAAACGTGCGTTCCTTAGATCCGTGGACGGCTCCGAGAATTCGATGCGAAAACGTCGATTCGTCTGCGAAGATGATAGAAACAATTGCTACATTGTCTACGCGGACTTTGTCCACGGCACAGACTCGTATTTATGAAACTAACCGTGAAAATGGTTCTTTCAGCGCGAAACTGTTGCCATTAAAGACGCGATAGCCAACCACGAAGGCTTCCTCGAGGACGTGGTGAGCTATCTGCAGATAACTGTTGCAACCATTAAAAATTGCTAGCTTGTACTACGATTCGACACCAATTTTGCGATGTATATTGTGTTTTTGACTTGTACTATGCCTGGGAGACAAGATGGCGGATAGGCAAATGGGGAGCCACGGGATCGCTCTGTAATTCCTCCAAAGTTTCCACTCGTACTTTTTCTTTTAATTTGAGTGGGAAATATCGCGATGTATATTGTGTGTTGGACTTGTACTATGCCTGGGAGACAAAATGGCGGATGGACAACTGGGGAGCCACGGGATCGCTCTGTAATCCCTCCAACGTTTGCACTCGTACTCCATTATTTCGTATTATTTCACCTCATGAAATATCAATGAATAAAATGTAGGTAGAATAGTATTTTTCTTTTAATTTGAGTGGGAAATATCGCAATGTATATTGTGTTTTGGACTTGTACTATGCCTGGGAGATAAGATGGCGGATGGACAACTGGGGAGCCACGGGATCGCTCTGTAATCCTCTCGACTTTTACTTTCACTCGGTGCTCCATTATTTTCGTATTATTTCACCTCATGAAAGAATAAAGAATAAAATTGAGATTGAAGAGTATTTTTCTCATAATTTGCGTAGATAATATCATGATATATACCACGTTTTAAACTTGTACAATTCGTGTGAGACAAGATGGCAGATGGGCAACTGGGGAGTCATGGAATCGCTCTGTAATCTCCCCGACTTTAACTTTCACTCGGTACTCCGTCATTTTGGGTTGGAGAGTAATTTTTTTTTAAAATTGCGTGGGCGTTGCTTAAATCGTGTGGCTCGTTTTCGATGGAGGCATTTTCTCTGTCATTGACTTTTATCAGCCACTGTGCGAGCACTATCGGAGGAAGCAGATAAAGCAATCCAACATTGCTCATAGGCCATCTTGCATTGAACGAGTTACGAGGGGTTGTTCCAGTTTTCGCAGCTCCTCGCGTATTATATAATATTCACAATTATCTTTATGCGATGAACACGTAACAACATTCGTTCCAAGTAAATTCATTCCTCGACTAAAGACAATATAAAAATCTAAAATGTTAAAAAATGAAATAAAAATTGATTTATCTGACGAATAAATATAGATACCTGGTTTTTCTTGGAGTTCTAAATAACTCGGGTTATATTTATTCGGCCACGTAACAGATAACGATTTTCAATCTCTTGTTCGACACGTGTAATTTTTATTCAGATAAAGATTCACGCAGTGGAACGTGAAATTAAAGCAGAAGGTAAAAAACCTTGTAGACGTTTACGGAGTGAAACGAAATGTTGGCCTGCGGAATGATAAATTCAACTTTCTCGCTTTTCACTTGACGCGAAATTGCCATGGTAAAACTAACCGTGCAACGTTAATTTTCTCAACGAGACGTATACAAAGGAACACGCGAGCTCCATGTATGTATTATTATATTTTCCTAGAATACTTTTCGGCGTCGTTAAAATTCAGTTCAACATTTTTCGCTTTCGATTCTTTTCTAATTATACAGCGAACTCTTCTCTAACGTACTGAAAGCAGTCTCCCGCTGGAAAAGACCTAAGTTACATCATACGCCGAATCCGCTAGTGACTACAGTATCAAGGAATTCAACGAACGATATTTCTAGACTGTCCTAACATCGAACGGAGCCACTGCGCCGCGATAGATAATAGTTCCTGTAATTGAAGATACAAGCGATACATTATCGCATTTCACAGAGAGGGGAGCGATACAAATTTATAAACAATTTTCCACCTGTCAGGGACAAATTTCCACTGCAAATCGTTCTACGATACTACGTCCAACGTTTCCAGTCATTCCAGACCATTGATTTACGACCTATTGCCCTTCAGTTGTATCGATCCGCGAAACAAATTCGCTCCAATCGCGAATCCAACCTTAGATCCACTTGCCTGGCGTCGTTTAGGCCACGTGGGAGTAACAGAAACCATGTGTCGTCGCGCAAATAGTCGAGAAAGATGAAAATTCAGCGGGAACCCTCCAGTCGTCTCGGTTCGGTGTCCAGTCGTATTGGTCCGCGAACAAGTATTCGTCCCACTCGTAAATCGTTAAATACCGAGTGCTTTATATTCGCGTAGGCAACCTTTGGAGATATTTCCAGACGTTTACGACACGCGTTACGTACGGTGGCCCATTTTTTTTTCCACAAGAAGGGGGGGGGGCGTATTTATCGGACGCGTAAAAACGTACGTGAGCAATGAACGCTGCAGGTACACGATTGCGATAAAGCAAACAGTCCGACACGAAATTAAGTGCCGGCGTACGTATGCACGCATGCCTGCCGATAACAGCTTATCTACGATGACTTCCATCAGGCAGCTCGGTTTGCCAGTTTTCTATTCGATTAACCCTCGTTCCACGACTTTCACGCCCCCCGTAGACCGTCGATACGGGGATTAATATTATTCTTTACTTTCTTTTTAACGCGTAGTCTCCACTTGTCAGACATTCCAAATAAATGGTTTTCTTTCAATGCTTCATTTTTTAACACTATCGAGGTTTTTCGCTATTTTTCAAACGACTATATTTTCACCTTGTTTTTCTTTTTGCTAATCGTGCAAACACTCGTCGAAGTAATCGATGCGTCTCAATTCTGTCGCGAGGAACGTGAAAAATGAAGTCTTTTTAAAAATAGAAGATCCTTTTCCTTGCTAGGAGCAATTAAGCACTTTAGCGAACGATTCTAGATGTTGGTCGAACAGTGTCCGTGGGAGCGGAAGTTGACAGCACACGATCGCGTTAATCCATTCACCGAGGAACCGATTTACAAAACCGTGTCTCGTATTTCCGTTTCTCGTTTCTGCCATAATTGGCGCAAGTTATGACATACCTTTGAATTAATTTTGTCAACCAAATAGATAAATTCAGGCCCCGATTATGCTATAATAGCACGACTACACCATAGTTGTACCGTAGTAGCATTGCTATACTAGGCATGAAAGTAACAAGGAAATAGTATAAGTACACTAAAGATGGCGGCGCACGCACATGCACACGAAGCAGCGCTCTTATAGTAATCTATGTTTACGATAAAAATAATAGTAGACAAACAATCATAAAAGCTAGGTACTATATAACTCATCTAGCTAATAATAGTCTGACTACGAGAACAGTCGTAGTAGTATCCATTTATTTCGAAATAACTGTATACGAAATGAAGCGTATTATAAAGTTTTGAGAAACGGAACGGTGTGTAGGAGCGAAGATAAGTATACAAGCGATATTCTATGTGTGCTGTTATCAGCTTGACCTCAAAATAATCCAGCATAATGAGTAAAACGACGCGATAATGCAATAAAATAAACAGATACAATTTAGGCGTCTTTCGCGAGTGTGTCTTTCGAGTAGAGTGCCAAGTTGCCGCTAAGAAGTTGATCGGCTTAAGGGGCATCTTCGCGAAAACATTTATATTTTACTTTGAAGAGCGTCGATGTAATCCTTCGGTTAGAACCAATTACCTGTTGAATCGGCTCGAACTTGCGACGGGGGAAATGTTGTCCGCCGCGTTAGCTACGGGTCCCAGGAGGGGAAATCACGGTGTAAATAATTCCCAAAGGTACGTGAGAACTCGACTGAATTCCAGACAGCCAGCAAGTAAAACGAGCCGACGATGACTCGGGGCTCGAGCAGGGCCATCAACCTGTTCCATTCCACACGACGATTTTTGGGCAACTACCTGCCTTTTGTAACGTCACAGCGGCGAAGGGGAGGAGGGAAAATAAAATTGTCCGAATCGTAGGAGTTTCGGAATTTAGGAGCTTAGATTTTGGAAACTTTGGAGTTGGAAGTCTTGGAGTTGGAAGCCTTGGAGTCGGAAGCTTTGGAGTTGGAAGCATAGAAATTCAAAGCTTTAGAGCTGGAAGCATAGCAAGTCAAAGCTTTAGAGGTGGAAGCATAGAAATTTAAAGCTTTAGAGTTGGAAACTTTGAAGGTGGAAGCTTTGGAGTTGGAAGCTTTGGATTTGGAGGCTTAGGAGTTGGAAGCTTTGAAGTTGAAATCTTTGGAGTTAAAAGCATAGAAATTCAAAGCTTTAGAGTGGGAAGCTTTGGAGTTGGAACCTTAGAAGTTGGAAGCTTAGGAGTTGGAAGCTTAGGAGTTGGAAGCTTTGGAGTTGGTAGCTTAGGAGTTAAAAGCTTAGCAATTGGAAGCCTAGAAATCGGAACCTTAAAAGTTAGAGGTTTGGAAATTGGAAACTTCGAAGTTGGAAGGTTAGAAATTAAGACTCGAAGCTACGATAATAAACTTCTTAATATAGTCATCATCGTTTAGAAAACACTGGTGTATGTTTCTATGAAGGTAGGACATGTTGAATTAATTGCGTGGTGAATTCGTGTGTGCATTGTAGACTTCGATACAGAAATCGACATCTGCTACCTGTCTCGATAATTATGTAATACGATACGTTATTGTACGTCCAAATAGATAGAAAAACATAATTGAGATCAAGATGTCGAACAGTCAAGTGCAAAACAGCGCAATACTTACGACGTTATTTAAAAGTGGTTAAATTAAAGTTGCTCATTCCGACTCCATAAGGAAAGGTATCGAGATGTCTTATAATAATGACGAAAATAATATTGTCGCAGATTATATTTGCATTTTAATTCTTCATACGAAGGAGCTGACTTTCGGTATTATAGCTAGTGAATTGCAAGTGGCATAAGAGGCAATTTCTTTTTCTCTACGTTTCAAGGTTTCTAGAGTTTCTAGACTTCCCTGGGATGGTTGACAGCAACGAGTGGTACCTGTTAAGAAGGGATCAGGTTTTGAAACGAGTTGCTAGCAAGAGACCTGTCGTCGTCTTCAGCGTCGCCGTCGGCGTCGTCCCTCCGTAGTTCGTGCAATGTTAGGAATAGGGTGGGGAGTAGACCCAAGTGACGGGTCGGTTTGGATGGGACTCGAGGACGTTCACCTTTTTTCGTGACTTCATCGAGACTGGTACATGCTGGTAAAAGTTACTACCATCGACTAGAATCCCATGGGCTGCCATGATGCTTTGTAGCAGGTGCTTCAGAAATTGGAAATTTAGATTTTGCAAGCTTAGGGGTTGGATATTTAGAAGTTGGAGGCTTTGGATTTGGAGGCTTAGCAGTTGAAAGCTTTGAAGTTGAAAGCTTTGAAGTTGAAAGCTTTGAAGTTGAAAGCTTTGAAGTTGGAAGCTTAGAAATTCACAGCTTTAGAGTTGGAAGCTTAGAAGTTGGAAGCTTAAAAATTCAAAGCTTTAGACTTGGAAGCTTAGGAGTTCACAATTTTGGAGTTCGAAGCTTAGAAGTTCAAAACTTATAATCTTAGAAATTGGAATGAATAAGAACCTCTCGAATAATGAACTGTGGAAATGTACAAAACTCCTAAAGTTCCCAAATTAGTAGAATTCGCTAATTCCACGCTCTCGAGCATGAATAAATATCGACTACTAAACCAGTAAACACTCGATTCCCGCTAGACTGGATGGCGATGCCAAGAAGTTCAAGAATTTATGTAACTGAATATTTGATCGCCCGAGCGCGCGCACGGTGGTTTCCTCGAGCAGCGACCGGTCGTTTCTACGCCAGGAATCGACGAACATTACTGAGACCCAACAATCAAGATCGTAACGACTTCATCGAAACATTTTGCTACATGAGAACGCACAATTTCCACTGATGGTCTATCCACATGTTGCGATTCACCGCGTTTTTTAAACGAACCGCATTCATCCAGAAGCAATGGGGTCAGTATCCTACGGAGTGCATTACCCAAATTGTTCGTTAGTCGCGTTTGTTATTATTCCTTTGCTTCTACTAGTCCCATTTATGCACTGTTTTATTTCCATGAAATCAAAATTCACAACCTTTCCTAACCGAGTTGCATTAAAAGTCACTTAAAAAAAAATATGTTTAATCTTGACTTGAGTCTGTCGACTGGTGTCCACGTTGCGTGCAATCGTTCATCAAGGTATGCACTCAAGTTTATTGCCGAACTGGCTAGTGGAAAGGTCAGTTCTGTTAAATACTTGGCGTGACTGCGCGCGCTTGTTTTCTCGTTTGCGAGCCCACGACGATTGTTTTCCTGCTTTCGAACAGGCAGTACCAGTCCCCAGGACCGTATCCTGACTTCGACACATCTGGTACGCCTAATCGTCTTTATCTTATTAAATAAAAACCATTAGGAACTGTATATATTATTGAACTATTTTTTAAAAATTATTTTCTCTATTTTGTTCTCGCAGAACTCTGCGCATTTGTTTCTGTTTACCTTCGCCACACCAACGGCGCTGTCAACATCGATTATATGATTATTTCACGAGATAGCGCGAGTATATCGATTACTCGTCGGTCGAACTACGCTTTGGGCGTAGCAACGCCTTTCGAATAATTTTTCATGCGAGTCGACGGATGCATAGAACACTTCGTGTCCTTGCAAAACTCCCGTTGAAGTCATGGATTCGTAGCAAATTTATTTGCTCTTAAAAAACAGTAAAGGATTTACAACCGAGAGATACAAATTTTTATCAAACCATAAAAGCAATAATTCTACCGAAAGGTAGAAGTTAAACGCATTCCGATAATATAGCCATTCACCGCAAAAGCGTGGGTCTCGGGAAGAAAATAGTTTGTCGCAACGTCGGAACGAAAATTGCCAACCATAGATTTCTACGGTTTCAAGAATGTATTGACACGGACGGGCTGAGCTGGCGAAATAACTTTATCGAGCAAATTGCTGAGCCACGACCTGACTCGCATTTCCTGCGCCGATCATCAGCAAATTCATACCGATGGCGAAATGTACGATCGCTTTCTAACCGTGAATCCAACGGGCATGGACGCTAGCCATTATAAAATCGTCCCCTGGATCCATTTTTTCTTCCTTTCCGACTGATGGTAAAACAGGAACTCTGTTATTCGAATCACCACTGTCGCAAGAAACGTGCAACGATCATTCGGTTGCTACTTTGATCGAATTCCAGGAAGAAGAGAGAGAGAGACGTACAGCATCTGTCTGAGAAAATAACCCTTATCACTTCAGAAACGAGTAAGAAAATGCACCGTTAGTTGCTACGTTTCCGCAGGAAGCGTGAAAGGCGCGAGATAAGTAACGCTGCTGCCACTGCTGGTATAACGGCACGGCCAGGGGGGCCGGACGCGGCAGGGGAGGGGGGTACAGAGGCAGATAGAGACGACGGAGAAAAGGAAGAGTCGTGTCACGACCTTGGATTCGAGTTCCGCATTGCTGAAGCGCAACACGACTCGACAATCCGGCCGTTTCAGCGAGTCAGTTTCCAACTGGCGACGTTACTGGGTTGTCTCAGGGTTTTCCGCCGTCCAAATGAGGAGAAAAAGTGTTTCCCTTCGTGGAAGTCGTTCGACGCGATTGTCACCGGCGGAGACAATGGCGACGTCGCAGATTGTTGGCTGCTAATTGTCCGAGGCGAAATAATTATTCTGTTTCTGGAAAGACTGCCGAGTGCCTGTTAAACGAACGACCCGTGACGCAGGTGGACGGTAGGCGGGTACAGAAGCGGTTCGAGTCGAATTAAGGAGGGAACCCGGTTAAGTGAACGTGTCAGTTAACCGGGCGTTAGATTTCGCGAACACCTTTCGAGGGAATGGACGACAAACAGAGAGTAAGTCTTTCGGCGTGAGTCCGAATGTATAGTACGCGGTATCCCGTGGCCCTGAGCTACCACCCAGGCGACGGATCGTTACAAAGAGGATCGGGAAAAGGTCGAGAGGTGTTGACCCTGAAGAAACGCAAAAGGAAAAGCCTCGACCTTGGCTGGGAGTTCCGCATTGCAAAGGTGCACCGTCTGGAAGGGCTGAGGCTCGCTGGCCCTGGGAAACAAGGGCGGCATAGTCGTCTGGAAGGCTGCCCACTCCTTCCCTCCCCCCTGTCCGACCTTTAACTTGACCGCTTGGACGCCCTTCTCCTTCGCCGACGCGGGGCACTGTGACTGCTTCGGGATTCCCCTCCGCGCGCGCGCGCGTACAATTTTAGAAACGGGGTCCTTGACACCTTCGCTCGAGACAACTGGCAGCCATTGACAGCCTAGAACGTTGTTCCTCTCCCCTCCCCTCTCTCCATCCATTGATTTGCGCCGCTCGTCCACCGGTGCTTGGAAAACTATGCGCGAGCGTGAACGAGATGAAACCTTTCTAAATGCGTGAAGGTGCGCTGCTCTCCCTGGAATCGTTCCTCGAAGGATGCACTTTTGGGCCACTGGCAGAGGAGAAGAGCTGATGGAGAGACAAGGGACGATCCAGATTTAGATATGGATTCACCGATAGATTTTAGAGAGAGATTTTTATGAAGTTGGAAGCTTAGGATTTGGATGCTCAGGAGTTGGGAGCTTAGGAATTGCCAGCTTGGAAGTTGGAAGCTTTGAAAGGGAAAACTTAGAAGTTGATAGCTTAGGAGTTGAAAGTTTAGAAGTTGGAAGCTTAGGATTTGGATGCTTAGGAGTTGGGAGCTTAGGAATTGACAGCTTGGAAGTTGGAAGCTTTGAAAGGGAAAACTTAGAAGTTGATAGCTTAGGAGTTGAAAGTTTAGAAGTTGGAAGCTTAAGAGTTGAAAGCTTTGAAAGTGAAACCTTAGAAGTCGAAAGCTTAAAGATTTCAGGCTTAGAAATTGAAAGCTTAGGAGTTGGGAGCTTTGAGGTTGGAAGCTTAGGAGTTGGAAGCTTTGATGTTGAAAGCTTAGGAGTTGGAAGCTTTGAAGTTACAAGTTTTGGAGTTGGAAGCTTAGAAGTTAAAAGCTCTGAAGTTGGAAGCTTTGAAGTTATAAGCTTAGGAGTTGGAAGCTTTGAAAGTGAAACCTTAGAAGTTGAAAGCTTAAAGATTTCAGGCTTAGAAATTGAAAGCTTAGGAGTTGGGAGCTTTGAAGTTAGAAGCTTTGAGGTTGGAAGCTTAGGAGTTGGAAGCTTTGATGTTGAAAGCTTAGGAGTTGGAAGCTTTGAAGTTACAAGTTTTGGAGTTGGAAGCTTAGAAGTTAAAAGCTCTGAAGTTGGAAGCTTTGAAGTTATAAGCTTAGGAGTTGGAAGCTTTAAAAGTTTGATGCTTTGAAGTTCGAAGCTTTGAAAGTGGAAGCTTAACCACCACTTTCTTCTAGTTCCACTATCAATTATTTAAGGTCCTTGAGACACAGGGCAAGAGTCTGACAATGTTAGCTCCACCTCGCGTTAAACATCGTTACTTAAAAGCGCTATCTCTTATCCTATTACTCAAGCACACAACTCGCTCACGTGTCGCATTAGCATGACCAGGGTGATTCACCTAACTGGACGGCCTTGAATTACTAGCAAATCGTCGCTGACACGGGAAAGTCGCTGGAGTACAATTTGTCTGCTATCGACGGGGTAATTTACTTATCGCAACCTTGCCTTTTTTCCATACAAGGCAGGTTCCCCTTCGGGGTTTTGAGTTGAGTCACGACGGAGGCAAGATCAAGGGAAGAGCGAACGACCATTTCGAATTCAGACCTCGCATCCTCCTCATTGGAATTCCCGACGCTGGCTCGACCGGGCACTCGGTGTTTATCGAAAGTGGACCCACCATTATCCTATGGTTGCTGCTCCTAGTCAATAGGAACGTTCAGAATTATTTCGAAGAACAACTTCTTTGAGCCTCTGAGCTAGGTTACGAACTAAACGGAATTGGTTGTTCTTTTTAAACCTAGCTTGGAAGAATAAATCTTTCATGCACAGACACTAAGGAAATGTTTTTGTTCGCAGGCCCTGGGTCAGGATGTTCTACTGGGGACCAAGGAGGAGGAATGGAGCAATGTGCTGTGCGTTCGAGACAAATCCTCGCTAGGTGTCGTATTGAGGGATCGTCTGATGACCGATGCAGCGCTCGGTGGTCCACGACCGATCAAGTCCGAGCACAGTTACAGCCTCCTGACGTCCAGCCCTCCGCCAAGCCCAGCGACACCTGGCGCCAACCCTCACACACCTAACTCCGGCTCATCCTCCGATACGGTCGGCGCATCCCTCTCGAATACCAGTTCCTCTATCGACCCTAGCGCCATGGATCACCATAAATCGTTGGACATTCGCAGCAGAATCGACGGTAAGGCTCGGGGAATCGATGGCTCATCCCTCGTGTCCATCGTTAAGGGGCATCTTCTATTACTGGGAACCTATAATCAGTCTCCGTTTCCTTAAATCCCACGGGTGGGGTCAGAGGAACTTATTTTTAGTCGTACAGGCGATGCTTCTATGGGAGTCTGTCAGACACCTTGGATAATGGAGTATAGTGTTACGGGATATCGTGGGACGACGATTTTACTAATTTCAGAGAAATGATACATTGCGGATAGTCTTCCCGCGTCCTTTGTCTAATTCATGCGACGAGCAGGCGTCATCGATCCGAAGACGACACCGTTTCATCGTGGCATTCCAAAAGTAGATAATTATTGGATCCGATTACCATCGTTGCCCCGATTTCTTTCATACGATTCTGTCGTACGTACTAATGTACATAAGTATTTGCTCGTGTCAAAAGAAAAGGCAACAGTCTGGAACGCTTCGCGATGCAGCCTGTGGGTTGTCCCCATGCTTAGAAAAGTATCAAAAGCTCTATCAGGAGTCCCGGTTCGACATAAGTCGATTCTAGGTTTAGCCATAACATAACGAGATAATGACCATAACATAACGAGATTAGGTTTGGCAGAGTTCAAGAGCCTTAGCGGGACATCCTAAAAACCCATCCACCCGGTAGCTGTTCGCGTACCTGGACCTTGGGACCGGTTTGGAGAGCCAAAAATCGCAAACGATTCGATAATAAATATGCAAGACTGTGAACGTTCGCTGAAGGAAATGGTTGTCTTTGATTGCAGACATGGAAGAGGAGTGTTTCCCAGCAATTTCGATGAACACCGCCTCGGGCCGCGGTGAACTATCGTCTTCGTCGTCGTCGTCCCTATCGCCGTCGTCTACCTCAACCGTTATCCTAAAGACACCCAACGACCTAGTACCTGAAGACGTGGAATGCGCCGAGATCAAAGGCGAGCCGCTCAGCGCGCCCAGTAGCCCCTCGGCGTCCTGCCAAACAACGATAGTCGACGACAAGAGCACGATAACCATGGTGTTCCCTCAGAGCCTTCATTTCTCTAAGAACCACCTGTCACAGACCAGCGACAGCGAGGAGGACGACGAAGAATATTATCAGGTAGCTTCCAATTAACTCCCCTTTCATCTTCTGTAGCTCCTACATAATGGGGATGGAGATGAAAAAATTAGGTAAAAAGTTTGGAGGACTGTGATTCAGACGATTCGGGATTTGTATGATCCAGTGAAAGGTTGGCTAGTGTGTCCTATGTGACGACTATCTCTGCCTCGTGTTCCTTAGGGGTTGGACCAAACCTTACTCTATCATTACTACTGCTCAGTTTCGTACAGGCTCAAGACCTCCAAGCTCTCCAATTAAGACGAGTGTCCCATCTCCACCCCCTGGTAGAGTGCTGTCATCCAAACCGCTCGTCGTCAAGAAAGAAGAGTCACTCTATCCCCGGATGTCCTAACTCCGCTGAAATCTTTATGTTCCGAAGGCTATGGAGGTGGAGGACTACGACGGAACGGTCTGCGTTAGCAAAGAGGCGAACTCGCGTACCTCGAGGCAGGGATTGCCTCCGACACCTCCCAGCAGCGCTAGCTCCGATAGCGAAGGCACTGCATCCGCTTCCTGCTCGCCAGAACGTCGAGATTCCCAGAGTTCAGCGCACCCACAGAATCTCAGGGGCCTGCTGACACCCAGGCTGTACGTCACGAACGGCGCGCACACCACCAGGCAGCCTATCCACACACCTTTGATTTCCTGCCAACCGGTAAGCACAGCGAGATAGAAGACGCGTAGATCGATTAGCCTCTGGCGTTACATGGAATCCATTTTGCAGAAAGGGTCGACGGGAAATCTCACGTTGACCGAGGAGGAGAAGAGGACTCTCATAGCCGAGGGGTATCCCGTTCCCACGAAATTGCCACTAACCAAGCAGGAGGAGAAGTCGCTGAAGAAGGTCCGCAGGAAAATTAAGAACAAGGTGAGTCTAGGGAGTCGACACGGTCCTGGTTATATCGAGGAGTGCTGGAGATGAAACTATGCGTACGTCTGGTTCTTTGTTTGTCCGTCCTAACTCCATTGGAACGTGTGAATTATTTATGTGAGACCAAACCTAACAATATCTCAGTGTGCTGACATGCTGTGAGCATCGAGTGTTATTAGATGTAAATGCCTGTATAGTCCAGTTCAGACCTAACCCCAATTGAACCTCAAGTGAACCAAGTTTGAATGCCTCATTTGGACCTCGAGCGAACCAAGTATAAATGCCTGTACAGTCCAGTCCAGTCCAGACCTAACCTCATTTGGACCTGAAGTGAAACAAGTATGAGTGCTTACTGTTGGAATCCTCACCCAAGTATGATCGAATGAGATCTACCTACCCAAATCCACGCCCAACTACATCTCAGCACCTAGAGATCGTGTGCTTAACTGCTGAGTAGAATGTGAACGTCTGCCTGAACCATCGAAGAATCTAGGAGCTAGCGTGACACTATGCCCCACGTTTCAGATATCCGCGCAAGAGTCGCGTCGAAAGAAAAAGGAGTACATGGATGGTCTGGAGAGACGGGTCACCCTGCTGACGAACGAGAACTCCTCGTACAGGGACAGACTGACCGTCCTGGAGGACACGAATCGTGAACTGTTGAAGGAGCTGCAACGTTTGCAAGCGATGCTGCAATTGCAGGTCTCCTAGATCTTCCTTCCATGCGATAAAACATTTTCGTATGAATCGAAGACTTCGAGATCGTCGACTCGGAGAGGATACTTGACGAAGAATCCAGGTGTCGTCAACGCTGGGTGGTTCTGCAGTTTCGCGAGGACTGCGAGCGCCATCTCTCGACAGAGTTCGCGAACAGTGTTGCCCCGATCGTTGATCGGTTCAATCTCGTTTGGGTCCCTCAGTGCAATCCGTCTGGCAGGTGCTCGAAAGAAAGTCGTCGATACTTGGTCGAGCCTCGTTGATTTCTTTTTTTTTTCTCTAAGTCAGAAACGAAAGTTGGGAGGGTAGCCTGTTTCCAGGGGACTCGTGCAATTCCTTTACATTCCTGTGAAGTCTTCCTTGAGCAGGGGCGGGATCGAGTAAGTATTTTAGAGCGGGACCGCTGTGTAACGACCAATTTTACCTAAGATTAGCCGCGAATACGTTGGGCCGTGTCGTCTTCCCAGTTCCGTCGCAACGGAATCGAAGACGTGCGATGGAATTTAGCCGGGAGTGCCTTCATTCGTTGGTTTCGATGTTTCTTCCTTCAAATGGAGACCAGGGGAACACGTTTTGTCATTTTGTGTGAAATTTCCGATGCTTTTCGAAAGTACAATCTTGATCTACGGTTGGAATGAAATCGATTGGCTGCGCGAAGCCACTCCCGCTTTCTCGTGGCGCCATCTTGGCGGGAACACGCGAAGTGGCCTAGAGAGGTCAGTCGATTCGGTGGCTGCGGCAAAACCACACTTCTTTCTCAAAATCTTCGCAAATACATTTACGAGACGTTTAACTTCGAATTATGTTAGCAAAGATTTCAGTGATAAACGAGAGAGTTCACGCTGATTAATGATAAAGTATTAAACAGTGCTTTAGCGCAATTCTCGAGCCGATTGCTCGTCGAAAGCGATGGAAACTCTTTAATTTCGTCCAAAAGTCAGCGTCCTTGCGTGGATGTAAACGTAAACGTAGCGTATGAACTTCGAGGCGAGGAGGTGTGTTATTATTATTTTATATAGAATGAATTTGAAAATCGTGCGTGTCTATTTTCACGAGAGAGGTATATCGTATCTAGTAACTTATGTGTTAGTTTAGGTGTAACTCACTTCAGACACAAGTTTGTATATTGTACTTTGAAACAGAACCGCCGGAGAGAGGTGGTTCGTTCAAGATTCTTAACGATAACGTGCAACGGCGACTACTTCGAGATCTTCTTCTTTTTTCTTTCAACGAAAGAGCGCGCCACGGAACGTAAGAACAACAGTTTTGTGAAATATAGCAGCGTGGCGTGATTCTTCGTTTCAAAATAAGTCGAAAATGTGTCCTGAATTTTTTTCGTACGAGGTCTTCTTCGCGAGAAAAACGAATGTGAAAAATACTTGTTCGCGCACGGGCGCTGTTTTAGCTCGCGCGACAGCCGTCGCGGCGCTTGCGTCGTGCACGCAATGGTATTAGTTCAAACTTTTAAATTTGATTTTCTCAGCAACGAGACGTCGTAGAAGAAACATTCTTTCGACAATTTCTATTGATTTTTGGATGAGGAATCGTTTTCTGCACTTTTGCGTCAGAAATGACGCCACGTTCCGTTCTATTTTCGAGTTTAAAAATTTACGAATCGACTCCAGCGGGCGAGTAATCGTGATCTTACCTTCTCGTGGCACGTGGGTACAAATTTCATCGATTACCGTCGCAATTAATGTTAAACAGAAGCATCGAGGCATGTGGTGATCGCCAATGCTGCCATAAGTTAATCGACCAACGAAAGTGTCTTCACTGAATGTTGCTATTGGGTCGAATTTCACGATAAGAAGCGCTTTTAACAAATGCAAAATTATTCGAACCGATAAGCAAGTCCAAGGAAACTAGAATAAATTACGTTTTCATGTAATCGATATGGTGCACGTTAAAGTTTCGAGATCGTTTCGAATAGTGAATATTTTGTAAGAATCACTGGGACCAGTGCGCGAATCGTATTTTTCCCGGGCAGAAAATTTCCTTTCCGGGCTTTGGTGGACGATCTCGCGGCCGGGAGCGTTGCAATTGGATTTCCGCGGCGAGTTCAATCGAGTTATCGAGTTTATCGGCGAGCGTCTCGCGCAGGATCAATAAAGGTACGAAATGGCACGATTTAACGAAGCATGGAACTTGGATCGGTTTGCGAGTCGAGGCGTGAAACAGTTTGGACGAAGCACGTGCACGGGAATTGAAACGATTTTAATCGACGACTGATTAAACTGGATAAATTAATTATAGTGGATAAATTAATTTATGATTTGGAAAATTACTCAACAGGACGACCATGCGTCAACGAGATACGGAGGGTCGAAGCGATTCGAATCGAATGAATGAACCGCCAAACAAAAAAAAAAAACAACGACGTCACGCGTGTTTTTAGTGCGAGCAAAAAAGAAAGGTGCACATACACGGTGGCATATAGGCGCAGAGAAAAAAGAGAAAGAGGGACAAAAAAACTCTAACTCGAAGTCTGACGATTACTTCTGCCCGTCTGAGCACATACGGTCGCGGACACTACTACTTTTCCAAGGAACGTGTTCGCGAAACGTCCTTAAAGTGACGCTGCTCGAGTGCTCGGATAGTTGTAATTTAAAGGGGATATTTTCTTCTACAGGCAGATCCACGTTTGATCCTATCGGTATTGAGGCTGCATTACCGACAGTGCGGAGCATGCGAGGCGCCATGGCGCCTATACGATTAGTACATCAGTTGAATGCCTATTGGCGTTCTTCGCACGGGTTGGTGCGACTAAAGTAATTCTTAGAATTAGCGTTTAGCTATAGTGGTCTTTTTTTCAACGAAGGTGTTCGACTATTATTTAAACGAAATTTTGCGTAGAATTTAAAATGATGGACAACTTTCGTACGAATTCGCCATCGCTCAGTTTTTATTCGACTTCGTCCAAACTATTTTTCGCCTAACGAAAATTCACAAGAGAAAGGCTCATACTTTTGAGGGTAAAAGAATATAGATAATCGTTCGCGGATGCCTGGCGTGAAAAAGGGGGGTCGTATTTGTGTACAAAAATGCCAATTTACGCAGTTTTACCGAGAACAGAGAGAGAGAGAGAGAGAGTTTAATATATTCTATAAATAAAGCTTTATATGAATGGTTATATATATAAGATTGTTTCTATATAAACAGATAATATATGTATACACTGAAGAAACGTTCCACATACACATACACGCTCGACACTATGAGAGAAAGTTGGATGTGTGTTCGCACACCGACGTGTGCGTTATTCGTCGCGATTGATTTCGTTCGACGCGAGTAAAAGATGATCATTCGTAATTCATTCACCGGCGTTCGCGCGTCGCATATGTATTTCGTGTATAATTTCTCCTACGGAGACTTCTGTTGGCAAAGATGGGCAAGATCACCTGGATAAAATTTCGAATAACGAATCGAATAATAAATTATTTAAAGTAAAAATTAAATTAAACTAGATTAAATTAAATTAAACGGAATAGAAGGTATATTTTACAATTAAATTTAATCTTATCATCGGATAAACGTCGTTTATTCGTCGTTCGTTATTCGAATAAAATTTTGCCAGTCTCTGTTCCCTTTTTTTTTTCATGTGCATTGGTATACATGTTTGTAGTTGTGCCGACGGTTCGTCCTATTATCTTGTACGTGTAAGTGTCTACGCAATTGGCAGCGTGCCGGAAGCCACGTGGTCGATATCGCACGTGGTTTGACTTCGAACGTTTGTACGACGAGGAATAAACACACGTGACTTTAATACGGTTGGACGATTTATTTATCTCTCTTATATTCAGTGATTTTCGTTCGTTTTCGCGAATATTAGAAATTTCGTTCCATCGCGGAGTCTGATGGGTCATCCTAAAATTTCATTGTTTCAGGTTTGCATTATTTATGAAATGACTCGATAGCCAGTGGCAGTGTTCACGGCTGAAATTGATGGGTCTTAAAGTTCAAACGAGGACTGGAAAATGAGAAGTAGTAGGGACGCCATCGAGGAGCCCCCGGTAACTCTTTAATAGGTTCCCCGCGTAATTAAAGCGTGAATCGTCTTTGTCGGCGTCTATTCTGCTCCGGAGAGACTATCGAATCGGGAGGACGGCGAAGGAATTTTATGTAAAAAGAGACGGATGGGATGTAAGAACAGATAATTAGAGATAGAAGGAGCGCGGCACTGAAGAGGGAAACTGAAGAGGAAAATAAATCGAAAATAGCTCGAGTATTCGAAATATCACAGCAAAATAAACTAAGTAATGTTCCTCTAAATTATTCAATTTTTCGAAGTACATTTTTCGTAGATCGAGAAATTGGACATTTTCTCTATAGCGACATTGATATCATCGTTGTTAGGTAGTGAAGTATTAGAAAACGATTGAAATAGCTTTCTCCGAGTTCATTGACGCTTCCAACGATTCCTAAAATATTTCACTGATCGATGTCCACTTCCACTTCCTCGACACCGTCTTCCACTCTATCTCTGAGGGCGGCCAGACTGAGCGGAGCTTCCATATCAATCATATCCTTCTGCTCCTTGCGTCTTTTTTTAGATCTGTACAGGGGATTCTCGAATCTGCCGCCGGTGGGTTCTACGATCCCTGGATCGTCGTTCCCGGGCTTTTGTTCGCTGATGCCCGCCACATCGGCGATCTGAACGTTGCCCTCGGGGATGTTCTCGAAACGAGCGAAACTAAACGGTTTGCCACCCTGCGTGTTGTCCGCGCGAACTCCCTCGCGAATGGTCGCGAAAATCTCGGTGCAGCTCGAGAGGATGCTGAAAAATTAAAAATTTCATTGACAATTTTAACAGGAGGAATCCTATTCAATTTACGATAATCGATAATAAAATAAAATGCGGGATCGATATTTTTTTGCACGTGGAATGGAATACTATTTGACGTAAATCGCGTCACAAATTTCGCCTCTGGGTTGGCTGTCGCGAGAAATAAACCCCTCAACTTGATTGGCCAAGTCGAGCTAATTAAATGCTACGAGCCAGCGTAAGGGTCGCGGGGAAACGCGGCGACGAAGAAATTGCCAAGTGTAAAACGATAAATTGTAAATGGGACCGAGCTCGCTGAATGCTGAGGCCGTTGCCACCGGAGTTTGGCAAATTGAAACAGTTTCTGTATACCCCTTGCGCTATTTGCATCGTATAGGCTGCTTCAACGTAGGGTAGTCGCGGGGTGATACTAAAAAAAGGAATTATATAACAGCGTAAATCTTAAATATGTACATAAATAGACGTTACACGTTTGTACACTTGCTATGAAAAATTTATTTCGTGGAACATTCTGTATTTTGCAGTAATCTGACATATAATGCTGAAATACTCTGTAGCTAGCAGTATTATGCTTTATTTTGCTGGAATATTAAGTATTATACTGTGTAACGGTATCAAGGATTACATTGTTGCTTGCTGAACTATAGTATCAGGCCATGTGCAATGCACTACGATCTCGAAACATTCTGTATTTTGCAGTATCGATGATCGAAAAGGTGACGTTAGAGCCTGACCTTGGCGGTGAATCCGTACGAGTCGGAGTTATAGGTGAAACGTTCCGGAAAAGTCACAATCAAGTTTTTCATAAGTCCGCCCTCACGAAGGCTTGTATTCGACCGACACGTGGGTGTCGAACGCAACGGGTGGGGACGGAAATAGAGACCAGCGAAGAGAACTCGATGGGGAAAAAAGTAATTACACGGAATATGAAACACGAGGCGCAGTTTGCAAGTGGCTGAACGTCCTCCAAGCTTTATATTCACTAGGCCGGAAGTCGGCGAAATTAACCTTTATCGCGCGGATGTAAGGACGCGCGTAATATACAGGGTGGGGCACTTAAGAGATGGCAATATTAAAAATCAATTTGAAGAAAAAAAAATCCTAATCATCACGGTAATATTACATTTTGCAGGATGTTCTGTACCTTGATTGGCACCTAACGAGGTCACCTTAAATGGTACAGACCAGATATCGAGTTTGGAGATTCGAGATATTGGTTTTCTCGAATGGAACATTTTGTTGGTGCAGTTTTTTGTTGCAGAATTCGATGGAATATTGAATTTTGAGTGCAAAAGTATGAAGGTACATCTAGGCTAAGAGTAATACTTTCCAGAATACAGTGAGTCCTCGTTAAGTGTCGCTCCTCTGGGACACTTAACGAGGACTCGCTGTATCTTGGACAATATTATCTTTATGCTTCCATACTTTTATTCTCAGAATGTATCACTCTATCCATTTCTGCTACAAAATTCAGAAAACTGTCTAATAATAATACTTAAACTTACTATTTGGAAGAGTAACCGAAGTACATGAAACCGAGGAAAAACAGTAGGAGGACGACGAATGGCGACACGAGCAATGGAACCAGCGCGACGGCCACTCGATGATCTTCCACAGCTGCGCCTGTAGTCTCCGTGCTCAGTACGTCTATCTTCATAGCTGTTAAACAAACAAAGCTCATCGAAATTCCATAAAAATTGTCGGATTTTTTAAAAGGTATTTCCTAAGAAGAGCCTTTCTTCTTCGAATCATTTCTCAAGTATTTTTTACGCGTCGATGTACATTTCTCTTTCAAAATAAATTATCGTGTTTCACCAAGAGAAAAATGAAAAGTAATAATTCAATTCAATATCAATCGGACGCAGAATGTTTCTCGCGTTTCGCGTTCGTTATTGTCGGAGGAGGAACGGGTTATTATTCTCTATTTACTGGAGAACGCAATAACTTCTGTCATTAGTCGTCAAATTATCGGAAAGTGCGTCGCGGCTCGCCGAATCCATAGAAAGGCTTCCGAAAGTTTTATTCGTTTTCTGAAAAATTTTCCTGGAAAAGCGTTTTCCTACGCTTGGAAAATTACGTCTGCGGTCAGGACCGAAGATATTTCTGTGTATAGGCTGGTAGGTCGCAGCGTTTCATCGAATACAGGAACTTATCCACGTTAAATATTTTCCTCTCGACTTTTTTTGATTCTGCAACGTGTAATCCCATTTCTACGCGAAAAAATAAACCAAAATCGTTATACGAAGTAATATCGTATGTACCATAGTTCCCGAGTTACAGAAGACCGAATACGACGTTCAAAGTGTTTGGGGCACGGGTAATCGCGAGACTCCTACATCAATCTCCTGTAACTTCGAACCTGTAAGGTGTACGAGGTACTTTCGTACAACATGTTTTACTCATTTTTGTTTATAGATTCGCCATGCAAAGTTTCCACGCGCATTTCTGAACAATGTTTTACAGCAAAGTAATTTACGAGTGGAACGAAAGATTGCTAATAATTTTGTATGGGTACCCCTCGATGGAAGGCCGCGATATTCGCAATTTTCTTGCAAAGGGGATGCATATAGACGAGCAATTTCACCTAGCAAGTTCTCCTTGATGTTTTCCACCACTTTGAGTATATCGATTCCGGAATAATCGCCCTTTTCCTTTATCAGGACCTCGACCGCCCCGGAACCAGTTCGTCTGACGTGCCACGCCATTCTATCCGTGTATCCCTCTATAACGGTGATCACCGCCTCGCGAACCGTCCACAAAGACGCTGTCTTTGGCAAAGACAGTCTGCCGCCGCAGTAACGACAACAGTGGCCTTCCACCTGATACATTTGAAACAGTTTCTTGACCCTGAATTATTTTTTCTTTCTCGTACTGATGTAATTTTATTTTTAGGGTTAACTTTAGGGCTAAAATTGGCGTGGGACCAATAAAAAAGAATTCCTAATAGTGCAGTTTACGAGGAAAACTTAATGTGAGGAACTAATTCCATGAACAATTACTTCGAAAATGATTTAATATCCCGTGAATGGCCCAAAAATGTTAATTTTTGAGCGCCCTCCTATTTAAATAAATTTTAAATTTAATTCCGAGCTATTTAAATATCTATTCATAGACTCCATTAATCGAACCGACTCTGAAAGGATACTCGCAAGGAGTGAATCCGCATTTTGGCCTCTCAATAGCGCAAATTTCCTCCAGGTAGTCACCATTGGGATCCTCCTGACAGGGACACTTCTCGCAGCTGTACTCGGCGTACCTGCATAAATGGCTCGATTAACGACTCGCATAATATTTCTATCAACCCGTAAAGCTCCTATCAATTACAACCCACTTCACGGTGAATCTTCCTTTGCCGAACTCCCGTCTGTTCTCCATGTCCGCCCATTGCCACGCCGACAGAGAGCGCTGCTCGTCCGCAGTTTTGATGGACCTCACTTCTATCTCCTTCATGGGCAGAAGGACGCTGAAAGCTCGGCTTCTATCCGGCAGAACTATGTCGTCCTGTCGGCATGGGACTTGCTCCAGATGAGGAGCAGCCTTCGAGGCACCCCTCCAATTCTCAGGGTCAGCCCAGAAGAGGTGACCCTCCCTCAGCCATCGACTGGTCCTCTTTCCAGAGGAGCTGGTCAGCTGTCGAACAATTATGGATCATCTCTTTATTCGCAACAATTTATTTACGTGGATCACACTTGAAAAAATGATTAAATTCTCTTTCTATTGTTTTGAAGTGTTAGTATACTATTCGTGAGGTCCAAGGTTCAAGGAATCCCTCCAATTTTCAGATCTCTCTATTCACAACAATTTATTTACGTG
>NC_071982.1:5453240-5477528 GCF_026283585.1 Hylaeus volcanicus
TCCCTCCAATTTTCAGATCTCTCTATTCACAACAATTTATTTACGTGAATCACACTTGAAAAATAATGGAATTTTCTTTCTACTATTTTGCAGTGTTATTATGTGATTGTTGAGCTTCAAAGAGGGGCAATTTACTGCCCAGCTTTCGAATTGCGTAGCGCAGAGCAATTTTCAGATTTTAATCCAATCCTCCACGTAATCTGTCGAGCATTGCAAAAGTCCATGCGACGCGTTCATATTTTTTGTGTTGCTCATGGGAAGAAATTAAAACCTGAGCCTCGTTTGTACAAGTCGAAGACAATTAAGAATAATATAATTTAATTCTAGTGCGTGAATATTTATGAATTTACAGGACGTTGCGAATTTACTATCGACGTTGCGAACGGTTTAAACGAATACATACTTGCAGCTTTCCGTTTCTAGTCAGTATCAAGGCCCCAGCTCTGGCGAGATCGATCCCAGCGAGAGTGAAATCCTCGAAATTAGGCATACCAACAGCGTGCCTGGTCTCCAAAGGGAATACTATGTGACTGTCGTCCTTTGGTACACGATTGTCCACCCAATTCTCCGCAGTCTCCCATTGCAAGTCGGGAACCCAAAACTTTTCCACTCCGACGGTCATTTTCACCCCCAAAACGAGTAAAATATAAATTACCACTTCGTGCCACATGCTGCTCTGCGCAATTCTAAAATCTATCGACACGATCGCTTTAATTTTCCCGTTCGAGACTTAACGTACAATGTTCGCGGCTTTCATTTTATTTTAAATTTCAAAAGCTTTGCTATTTAGTTAAAAATGTAACGTAGTTTCGCGGAGACGAGTATTCCAAGGGTCCGGCGACGGTGAACTGACTCGCCTGATCTAAATCCCGAAGGGGGCGTGTCCGATCCACTGGTGGGCCGCTGCGGGATCGATCTATTTATCGTAATCGTTTCAATTTCAACGATTCCTCGCGCCAGCAGAAAAGTACCATCCGACGATGAAGCTTTTCCACGCACGTTTCATTTTCACCCCTGAAACTGAAATTTTTCAGGGGAAGGTTGAATAAGTTACGAATATTTTCTTTTTTCACCGGGGAACATTTATTCGATAAATCGTTAAACACAAGTTGGAACGTTTTCATAAAGAGACGTACAAGATTCACTGGCGGTGAAACACGAAGAAAATTCTGTGACAGGTGACAATCGGGCTTAATGTAAAATGACATTTCGTAATCGCAGATGACGCATATCCAATCGTTTAAATAATAACTCGATCGACGACATTTCTATACTCGATGCTCGCACGGACGCGTTCAGTCGAATTCACGAAAGGTGTTGTCACACCTGGGAAAGATCGGAATAAAAATGTAATTTCAATTGAATTTAATTATCAACGATCGCGTTCCACTTTAACGGTAACTCTTAATACTGCTCTATTTCTGTTCCACCACCTCGTATATAAACGTCAAATTGTTGTTGTTAAAGTAGAATGTGACCATTGTTTAAAATCATGTCTGCCCAGGTCTGCAATCGTTATTGCAAAAAGCAAAACCAAATTGACGACCTCTTAAGGGGAGGAGGAGAGGGGTAGACACCGAAGGACATCGATTCCTGATCTACGCAAAGACCAACGACATCACATTCTTTCTGTTGCAGGCAAGGCGATGACCAGAAGTGAAAACATGTTTTCTTAATAAATAATTCGTTTAATTATAAGCGAGTCGCTTAAGAGATACTTTGATATCCAGGACCTCTGAACCTCGACATTAAAACTTCAAAGCTCGGATATGGACGAGCCAATGCTATCGCCGCAGGGAGGTAAAAGAAATTGAACGAAATACACCTGTTCTATATTCCTATAGAACAAATATTATACTAGAACGCGACGGTTAATGGACCATATCAGGTAACGTAGCCCCGTGTACCATTTGCCATTTGCCATTTGCTGTACTTGCCGTTGCTGTTTTACTACATAATAAATGGTACACATTTATTTAATACTTTCAATGCCGGAGATACTCGTGAAAATAAATTGCGAAGCTAAAATTTTGTTCTCGTACAATCGGAAATTATATAATCTAACGTTTGTATTTCATTTTACAACCCAGGTCAAAGTTCACGAATCCTATCCGGACTTGTTTTTCTTAACACTCAATCTTCTAAATTCATTTATTTAATTTTTCAGTGAAAATCTCTGACAGCTACAGACGGGTGTGTTTGTTACACGTGTTTGTTAAACTTAGTAGTATTGTAAAATATTGTTTGGGGCGTGTGATTTATGTTGAATATAGCACAAAATTATCGACAGTGCAGCTCTGCAGGACCTTTCTTTGGGGCGTCCCCTCGGTTACGCATCCCGTTACAGTCGCAAGGAGAGAACAGATCGGAAAGGAGGCGTTGAAACTTCAAAACGTGTCTTTATTGGTGCGTTATCGTTATATTTCGTCTGACAACAGAACTCTGCGACATCGAAATAGAGCTACGTCGTTTACGCGAGCTGCTCCGCGGCCAGGTCCCTGGATCTGCCTCCGCGCGAAGCTTCCTCGACGAGTTCCTATTCCAACGAGTCGTCCTCGTCCTCGGACATCCTCTTGCCCAGGCCGAAGTGGTATCTCTGACCGAAAGCGTCGCTCGGTCTTTTACCGTTTCCTTCGACGGGTAAGCGCGCCGCCCTCTTGCCTAGGCCGAAGCTGTACGGTTGTATGGCGCGTTTCTCTTCGAGGAAGTCGTCCAGGTTCTCCTGGGAGCGGTAAGCCAGCGGCAGGTAGTCCAGGTTCATCCTGATGGGGTAGTCCGCGGTGTCGCTGCGTTTGCCCAGCCCGAAACTGTACTGCTTCGTTCGCTTGCCCAATCCGAATGAGTACTGGCGCCCTCTCTGGAAAGTTGAAGAAAATCGTAGGTTAGGTTAAGTCTGGCTCTCTGGAAAGTTGCAGGAATTTGTAGGTTAGGCTAGGTCTGGCGCCTTCTCCGGAAAGTTGGAGAAAATCGTAGGTTAGGTTTGATCTGGTCAAGTCTGGCTTCAAATGTTTGACTCAAATTCTTTTACATTGGCGATCTTCAGACTGCGGATCTTTATGCATTTATAGGAAATTTGAATGTACAAGAACCTACAAAATGCACACAATATGCAAGAATATAAAAAAAATTCAAAGTAAAGTTCATGTTACAATATTTGCAAAATAAAATAAATTCTTATTTAGGTTCAATTTTTGTAGGCACATTCGCGAAGATTTTATTTTGCATAAAGATGCGCAGTCTAGTGATCTTGAATCTTGGGTCTTCTGGTTCTACCAACCCAACTGTTAGTGATTGCGAATCTCGGGTTTCATGGTTCTACCAACCCAACTGTTGGTGATCCCGAATCTCGAGTCTCATGGTTCTACCAACCCAACCGTTTATGATCTTGAATCTCGTGTATCATGGTTTCTTTCGCGAACCAATGACTGTCCAGTTGTGGCCAGAGACCCACCTTGGAAGATCAGCTTGGAACGCGAAATAACGCTTGGAACTCACCTTGTCATCGCTGTTATCGACCCAACGTTTGCCAATTCCGAAGTTGTAAACGGGTAGCCTCTTATACTCCGACACGTAGGTGTACGCCCTCTTATCCGGGAACGTTTCGTCGAGTCCGGCGGAATTCAGCATCGAGTTGTAGTGTTGAAGATTCAAAGAGGATCCCGGTGACTCCTCCATGGCTGCTGCTGATTTTCCAACAACTCCCACCATGCAGACAAAAGCGATGCTGGTCGTTATCAAGCTCATTCTCGACCTCATTCTCGAGCCTGCGGATGTTTTGATTCTAAACAGACAACATTTTTTTCCCATTCTTGTCACGTCGCCGAAAGTTTGCTCGTTAACACCAACGGGAACAACGCGCGTTCGGCGAAGACGATATTTCATTCGGACGCGAGAGTTGCCCGCGAATATAATTAACATTAGATGCAATTTGTTTCTGGATTTCAGATTGAGTTGAAAAGTTTCGGATAAAATAACGAACAGGGGCAGGACGCCACGAAAATAGCTCGCTCGCTGTTATAATCCGCGGGGGAATTCGCTTTGTTTTACGCCTTCCTACGAGTCGCGAATTATCGATTCGATTCGCTTAGATGGAGTTGGTCTCTTCGGCAATGGAAGTAACTGAACTCGTAAAACGATGAGAATAGCTGTACAAGATGAATTCAACAGAAAATACGATCACTTTGACCTCGCCAAGGCCCTCTATCGATCATCCCGTTCGATACGCCATGAATATAAACACAAAAGACCAGTCTGCTGACACGTTACTTAAAAGCTTCTAAAGAAGCCTGGACGACGTCTGACGTCATGGGTCATATATGGGTCATTCATGGGTCATTTTGGCCCATTCCAAAGTTTCCTCTCAGGGACTATACCTACACTTGATTCTATTGGATTGTCTGAAAAGTGCACGTCGATTTTTGGTAGGTGGTTCTAATTAATTTCAGTAAATCAACTTCACTTATTAAATCTGATAAAAGATCACGAACCATGGATCGCGAACCTAGCCTCAAACCCTGGCAAACATGAAATCTTCCACGCGGGGTGTATCGAGCGCGGTCGAATCCGCACGCACGTATCGAGCTAATCTGCCGAACATCCGGAATCCGCGATTGCATTTAGAAAGAGAGATTAATCGTTGATCTGTCGAGGAATCGCCGTGACCACGATCGCCACCAGGCTGTTCAATATTCGATGAAAATCACGGTGCTCCTTGGTCGTGTTCGGTTGCAGGCTCGATTTAGTAGGATTCCACCTACGGACCAGGCAATCAGTGGGCGGACGTCCAAACTCCATAGGTTGGGCTTAATGAAAATCGCCAGAAATTCAACGATTTTGTTGAGCTTCGCGTTGGACGATGTCAACCGAGGCATGTGTCAATTAAAGGTCTGAGTTACTGTTCACGTCGATCTCGTTCTAGGATGACGTAGGTGGTTATGGTTGTCGCGTTTAGGCGCGTGCGGCAGTTATGGCTCTGGAGACCATAAGCGTTCTCGAATAGTGCCCCACCAGCTGGGGTTCGACGTAATTTTGACATCATTAACCCTTTAACTGCGGGTCAATTTTTACTGGAAATTCTAAGAGGGATGAAGGTGTGAATTTCAAAAAAATATGAGCTTGTAGGGGATGATGAGACGAAACTTTTTTATATTTACAGTTTATTCATAGAACGTTTAGTTTCAGAGATAAAGATCTTCAGAAGACCTTCTTCCTGAAATTTAATTTTTCCAACGAACTTCTAACGAAACTTCTCACTTTCCAATTTTTATTTTCGAAACTAAGCGTCGTATGAATAAACTATAAATATAAAAAAGTTTCGTCTCATCACCCCCTATAAACTGATATTTTTTAAAAATTGATTTAACGAATACAAACATTGCACAGTCAAGGGGTCAAGGGAATCACTAGGAACCACTTCGATCCACATCCTGTCTACCTTCTACTTAAGCCATTCAACTTCGAACATAATCAAAGATCTACCCTAAAATATCTAGCTCAGGAAAATCTTTTCAGCTTCGATTAGCTTAGATCCCGCCTCCGAAGGTTAAAATTTCCGCTGGCAACAATTTTCTGGATGTTTCATTTCTCGCGAGATGTCGTGAAAATTAAATCGGCCTCGATTCGAAGTGGCAGTCGCGTCGAGGAGAAGGCCAATACGGGAAAGCTCAAACACGCTTTTCCAGGGGTCGTTTCGTTTAATTTGCAGGATCTACAGTCGCCATTCCAAGGTTCCAGGTGTTACGAAAGAATTTCTCTGAATCATCAGCGTCCCTATAAATTCAATTTCTCGTGTTGGGGTTCCTGGATCGCCATCGCGTGCCTAATTTCACCGTGGTAGCACGCCGGACCCTAATAGGTTATGTTACCGTCGGATTTTTGCAATATAGATTGTTATTTCGTTCAACCCCAGCGTATACTTAACACTTATCTCCCCTTGAGCTAAGAAATGCATCGAAGGGAGTTTCTCGTTTATTTTAGGGGTGGCCAGTGAATACACTACGGATGTTTATTCATTTACTGCAAGTGAAAATGTCGGAAATATAATAGAAAATATATGAAACGTCAAAAATAAAGTTTAGAAGATGAAGCATACTTTCATTTAAACCATATATGGATGACAGTGCTTTTCACTGGAGACCAAAAGAAATTAACTCTGAAAGTTAAGTGTCGAAGAAAATGAATCCGAATGGAATACTTGAATCTCAATGAAGTTACAAAAACAAATACCATAATAAATGTTTGATTATATAGTTTCCAATAGTTCGTAAACAAAATTTAACCACACAGTGTTAAATCTTGGATCTCAATTCTTTATCAAAATTTTTTAAAATACTAATTTGAATAAACATCAGCGTTGTACCAATAAGTGAGCAGAGTTTCAGAATTTGTGACGGTCAACGCATTTAATCTCGATTCTTTGTTCACAAACTAGTTTTATAATTCCATCCTCAAAGAACGGAGAGTTGCCACCCCGTTCACTGCACTTGACAGATCATGCCTCCGAGTGACTTCCATTTTGTTTGACTTCAATTTTCGTCGTTAGATGACGCGGGACAAGCCGTGGGACAAGCCGTGGGACGAACGGATTAAAGAAACTTCACGTCGACTCTTTGGCGATGGATGCGCGAGATTAATTTATAGATGGAAATAACGTATTCTCATTCTCGGGCTTCTATTATTAAAACCTACCCTTTGTCTACACTTCAAATGGAATAATTCATTATGGATATTGTTATAAAATTAATTTTTAATCTTTCTACTAACGCAGGAAATGAAATTCTCTACTTACTCGCTTCTGGGTTAATGAAGGACGGAGATTCGTTTATTTTCTGAATTCCGACCTATGAATAATAATTAGACGTGAATAAAATGACATCGAACGAGTCGCCGTTTTGCATGAAATTTAAATTTCCTAGCCAAGATTTGAAGGCATAATCGCCCTCTGACCAAGTGAAATCGATGATCGCAACAGGTGTCTCGACTGGTAGGCGTCGCGACGGGAGTTTGTAATTTATTTTTTAATTACACGTCGCCTCCCGTTTTCATTTCGCGAGCGATATCAATCCGCGACGACTTCGTTCGCGTTGATTCGTTTAAACAAATTGAAATTCGTCATCACCGTTGGAAAATTTAAAAAAAAAAAGAATAAAAAATGAAAGGTAACCAGAAAAAAAGGCACGAATGAACCCGAGTGCGGCGTCGATTTCGCAAAATTGCGACGTCCCTTTGAAACGTCACCCTTTTTACTATCGGAGAACTGGGAGCTTTTTCTGGCGAACTTTCCATGGAATTTTTTGGGTGGCGCCGCTTTGAGCTCCGTGGCTAGCGAATCCGGAAAAGAACTCTCGAATGCTGTGAAGGCATGCGGAAATATCGGTCAATTTTTCACGGATCATCTGACGTGTTTTGGACGCATCAATCATTACGGTATATTAGAATCTAGATTCTTACTTGACCGGTAGAGATTCTCATTATTTTATAATTGTTTTGGGCAACATTTCACAGGTTAGGTAGCTGGTACTTTCCGTGGGTGCATAAAGAGAGCGTGGAAAATTATAGGACAATCACAAACGGACCTTTAATTTGATATTAAAGACAGTGTTGTAAGTAGATGCAGATTTTTTTGTATTTATAACGTTGAGTAATATGGAAAACATACAAAAAATATGCATGATGTATGTTGAATATATTCTATAGATGTAATATTGCGCGCTAAACGGCCGCAGTAGTGTAGGCTATGCGCTAGACGGCCACAGTAGTATAGACTTCGCGCTAGACAGCCGCGGTGCGTAGGCTACGCGCCAGACGGCCGCAGTAGTATAAGCTACGCTCCACCGGCGTACTCGCGCTCTAGTCGGGGTTTTCTGTTAATATCTCCTTAACCAAGCCTCGGACAACATTTCCGCTAAGGAAAAAGTTGTTTCAAATCACCCCCCGAATAACCCCTATCAAGGACCTCCGCCATTTTCCGGACACCCTGTATTACCTTGCATCATAAATGCATAAAAGCCGCAGTCCACTTACGAGAAACTGAATCCATGTTGACATTCGAGGTTACTCAAAGGTCCTCAATGGTTTCGTAAAATCGCGTACGTCGCGGTGTGAACGCCAGCGGAGCGTGAAGGGTGACTGGTCACGGATTAGCATAATTGGAAACGAGCCGCGGACGTTGAATTCCTTTCGTTCTGATCGCGTTTTCCGACTCCCTCGTTCGCGGGCGATAAACGACGGTAGTTGCGACGCCCGACGGCGCCGTGTTCACGATGCGCTGCGTAACGAAGTGGATTATTAGCATCCGTGTGCAGACACGTACGCAAACAACGACGAGGGGCAAGGGTGTCGGATCGATACGGAAAAATTGCAAAATATCGAGGCCTGCGAGCAGGTTAATTCGATTGCCGTTCCGAAGCATTCGGGACGTTCGATTACAAGGAATATTTATTTTCTTGGATGTTTCCGCAACAGAGAAGATCACGGGCACAAAGACTTGCAGGGGAATGGAATTCATCGAGGGGAATCTGAGAGAGTTAATAAAATCTACTGGCGGTCCCAGATGTTTACAAATATGTAGTATAGTGTCTTACCTTTGTGTAGTTTAATTTCAATTTTATCTGGTAAATAAAATCGGCACTATTGTGCTTCCCATTTACGATGGACAACGAAGGAACCAGCTGATACTCTCTATTTTTTTTATTATGAAATATGTGTCTAAATATTTCTTTTAATTACTGTCTTAATATGTTGAATGAAATATGTCCTATTGTGCTTCCCATTTGCGATGGACGACGAAGAGCTAATGCTTCCTCTTTTTTTTTTATTATCAAATATATGTGTTGATACTTATTTCGAATACAGTTTTAATCTCTCGACTAAAATTGCCACTATTACGCTTCGAATCAAATTAATAAATTTTTAAATTTGTTAATTCGCGCATAAAACAAATTTTGTCACGGTATCTACCCACCACGACTCACGAATCGAGAATCGAAGCTCCGTAAATTCAAGAAACGCTTACAATAAAACTCCTAATATCGCCCGAGCGGGAAATCAAGTTTATTCGATCGAGGAAGCGCGACAAAGCGCGTGGCTTTTTCACGCCTGTTAAATTTTCAGTTGCCTCATGGTTTCGTTTTGTTCGAGCGTACGAACGACGGGACACAGCGGCCGATGGGCGTCGTTTGAATGGCTCGTGGCTATCGGTGGAAAATTGTCGCGATAAGTACGACAATGAACGACGAAAGATCCGTCTGGATACTATTGGTTATATAGAAAATAATTTACCAACCGACTGGACACTTAGGAAGTTTGAAATTGTACAGGAGTCGTGCGGCTCATTTCACGTGTCTTCGGCGGACGTGAAACAGTATACAGATCTAATTTTAGATGCGGAGTTTCAATCGATGATGCAGACCAAGAAGCAAAGAGATATGCACTTCAATAAAGCATCGGGCAGCTTCAGCGAAATACTGAATTTAACTCCATTCGTTTTTCAATTAAGAATTTTCATTAGAAGCTACTTTTAAAAGTAGCCAGGTTAAGGCGTTTAACCTCCCCCCAAGGATCCCCTTCGAACGCTTTAACAGATACTCGCAAGCTATCGTTGCTGGCAAGCTTAAAACTGGGGATTAAGCGTAACTCTCCGAGTCCTTGGCGAGTTCCGCGAGGTTTAAAGAACTTTCCACGAAAGGACCATTTTTCAGAGCAGATTACACCGCGCCGGTCGAGGAAAAATCGTGACGCTCCGCGTTGGACGCTCGTAGCTCGTCCGAGCTTTCGAAACAGAATTAAACGGCACGAAGACTGATGGGGGTCGAGATCAGTGAAGAATAAGCCGGAGGACGTTCGACACGACGGTATCGGATACTCCTCGAGCCGAAAGGGCACTTCCTGTACAGTCACCGCCATTTTTCATTCGCAGTTTAAAGCCTCTCCTCCCTCTCGCAACGTTTTGATTGATCGACGGAAAGGTATCGCGCTCCTTCGAGACACGTGCTCGCATAATCTCAACTATGGTCGACTGATTGTCCGCGGTGGTGGGTTTCGAGGACTTGTAAGGCGTCAGGGGGCAACGTTTCGAAACGGAGCGCTGCGTGATGCATTTTCAGTCCAAGATGGACGTTTCACGAGGAAACCGATGACTGACGAGAGTGAGGAAAATTGTTGAATAAAATTTTTCTCTGGTGAATTTCTATTTGATGCAAACAAGGATAGAAGTTTGGAAAAATGAAAAAAGATGCTCTATTCTCGACGATCATCTTCAATCCAAGATGGATGCTCAACAAACAAGGACAGAAAATTCAATAAAGGAAAGAAGATGCTCTATCCAGACGATCATCGTCAAACCAAGATGGAGGCTCAACAAACAAGGACAGAAGATTGAATAAAGGAAAGAAGATACTCTATCCAGACGATCATCCTCAATCCAAGATGGAGACTTAAAAAACAAGTACAGAAGATTCAATAACTAATTTATTAATTCTTCCCTAACATTAAGAAGGAAGCCTCCTTTCTCACTTCCCTTTAGAATACTCTTTCTCCAGCTATCAGCCTTCATCAAAATGAAGTACATCCGTCTTCAGCCCCTCCCCCGCAGCTCCAATTCTAAAACCATCCGGTCATTTTTTCTTCCAGGAAAGAAGAAAACCGTGTCCGGCGACACTCCGGGTAATTCAAAGCGTACGTCGACGTAAATCAGACCGTGTCGCGGACGATTCGCAGAATTTGCAGACGGAAGCGCGGCTGATGGAGTCGCCCGAGTATCGTCGTCGCTTTTCTACGATCCACTACGTGGCCGGAAATGGGATTAACGCACCCCTCGGTGCGCCTCGGGCTGGGCCAACGGCGATTCGCTAATTAAATTTTAAGCTACCTCTTATTTCCCAGCCCGAGCTCGGCCACCCTTGTTTGATGGACACTCGCATGTCATCCTTATTTCCGCTAATGAGATCGAATTTTCTTTCGGCAAGAGATGGCCTACCCTGCGTGGGCTCTGACTAAGTTATTATTCAGCTTTCCCTTTTTATTAAAGGAGGTACAAATTGGATGAAACTGGATAAATTCTAAAATTATTTGACAATTTCTTTTCATTCCTCTTTGTTGGAGTAGTAACCAGAAATAGAAGAAGCCAATGGTAACAGAGTTTATTTCGAGCCTCCCCACGTAAACAACAGGATGATGCACTCTGAGGAATTCTAGCAGTTTGCAGGTAATGGAAACGAACTGGATAAATTCTAAAATTATTTGACAATTTCTTTTTATTCCTCTTTGTACGAGTAGTAACCAGAAATAGAAGAAGCCAACTTTAACAGGGTTTACTTCGAGCCTCTCCCTCGTAAACAATAACAGAGGGGTGGCCTGATGAACTGCACGTGAGCCTCTTGGAAAGGGATGCGTTTCTCTCGTTATTATCATCGATCTTATCGCCTCTTGCGGACAGGTTCTCGTACTCCGTGGTCCGGAAATGAGATTAACGTCACTTCTCGATATTTCTCTCTCGGGAGACGAGAAACCTGCCCCCCTGGTGCGAAATCAAACCTCATTAGACCGCCAGCGTCTCCGCCACATCTTTACGACGTTTCCCTTGCTTGCTGGCGACGACACATTCCCCTGCGGCGATTTCATAAAAACATTCCTCTTCGTCAGTTCGTTCTCGTCGGTATAATACAATGTCATTCGCCACGCAGTCGAAATCCTCGTTAAAAAATAAGTCGAAATTGTGGAATACATTTTTCTCGTACGATGCTTTCTTCTCGAGATAATTGTCATCGAGTCTCCGCGCAGGTGAAGTTAGCGCCACGTTGCGCGCGCAGTCCAACATGGCGTCATGCTCAACTGCGCCGGACCGCGCTACCGCTCGACATCTTCAATATCGTTTATCTCGTAAAGAAAGGCTCGAATGAAAAATTTTCAATATACAATTTCGACTTAGTTTTGGCCAAGGAATGAAAGCATCACAAATTTGATCCAAATAGAACTTGGTATTCTTCGTTCGTCTCTTGTGGAGTAGTCTACAACTCAAGTATGCAGTCATTTGTCCTGGAGAAATTTTTTTTTAGCACTTTTCCAAGGAAATGGAATACCAGATGGATAGTTCGAGTATTTCGATAATTCGGAATTGTTCAAGTTTGTAATTTCCAAGTTAAAAGTGTTCACATGGAAGTTGCGTTATCGATTAATTCGACTAAGCCCTGAAAAACATCAAGGCAGGTTTGTCTGAAGAAAATTTACAAACTTGCGCGTCCCGTCAATTCGCGACAAGAGGCGTTAGCGTTGCACCCGGCGCTTTACGTTATTGCCATTAAATAAACGTCACATTGACGGCACCGGCGCTACATCAACCGAGGAATGTGAGTCGAGGACGGAAACAGTGACGACACACGTACCGTGATCACTCATAAAAATCGCGATGCTTCTTTGTATTGCTGTCATTGCAAAGTACGTCGCTCGACGAATTTCACGCACCGCGAGACATTTCCAATAACGTCGCTGCCTCCTGCCGCGGCATCGTCTGCGAAAGCAATCTCGTTACAGTACACCCTGGAAAGATCACCCTTCTCCGTACGATTCTCCATATCCTCCGTTCGACGTAAAGTCAATTCGCGATCTGTCTCCATAATTCAGAAACCTTCCACCACTGGAATATCGACAAATATTGGGGAAAAGGTTCCGTAGTCCTTTCGACGGGATTAACCTCTCCTTTATACTACCTACACGGGGCGACCCAAATCAATTTATTGCCCAATTATTCCTCGAACTTTCCGTATCTCGTGAAACGGTTTTCGAAAAGGTATGGATTGCGATGGAATAACCTGCCAGGCGATGTGGTCCCATGGTGGAATTGAAGTTAAAGCAGAATATAAGACTGTATCGCCTTCCAGTCGTATCGGTCCGCAAATAAAATTTCATCAAATCCTAAATCCAACATTATAACCGACTAGATAGCGATCTATAGGCCACGTTTAATCGCGGAAAAGTCTTATTCGTCGTGCAATCTTTTTATAATGCGCCCCAGAAGTGCCGAGTCGTATTGGCCCGCCATGGTAACCGCCTAAGGAGCTCCACGAAAGGTGCTGGGCTCGTAACAACGACGAATTCACCGCTTGAAACCAAACTCCGCCAAATGAACCTTCCCGCGAGTAAACTTGGTAGGACGTAGATTTCGATGAAGGCTGCGCCCGACCTGATTAGCCCAGTTTCGTATTTCATTCGCGCGAAATAACGCGCCGGCGGGAAATAATGCCGCGTGTGTTATACGCTCGCGAGTGGTCTGGCTTATAAGCAACAAAAAGTCCGGCAATAACGGCGCTCTAATAACCACGCTTGATCCGCGCTTTTCTCTCTTCCCTTTGTCTTCCCCCATACCCGCAACACGTCGCTTCCGTCCTTTTTCGTTCTTCCCCTTACCTGCCTCGTGCTGCCTCGGTCACTTCGGCCCGAGACACCCAGCGGCACGGACACCACGCGCAACGGCTATTACACGCTCTTCGTTGCCACTTTCCCGGCAATATTCGCCCCAATTTGTCGGACACGCGCCTCGAATTACGCGACGACACCCCGGATTGCGACAACGACGCGATTTATTGCCACGGCCCGACGAGGACTTACGCGTTTCGAATATCGCGGAGTCTGGTCGTTCCAGGGGACCCGATAGCGCGTATAAACCGTCTGGCTTTAAGTATCGCGGATATTTAAATATTTAAAAAATTTCAAGGTGAATTCTCCCTCGAATGTGCAAAATTTCTTTACAACGACCGTAGTCTGGCAATTTTGAACATTTTTTATTTGTTCTACGTTGTGCCAGAAAGGGCAACTCGGGAGTTATAAAAAAAAAGATTTGGTTTTTCGAGGTGAATCAATTTTATTGTATTTTTTTTTTTTTTTATCTAACACTCGAACGACAAAGAACTTTTTTTAACGAATTTTATGGGGTTCGACGATAACATGGATATATATAAAAAAAAAAAAAAAAAAATGGGGTGTTGTACAGCGTCGACCCTGCCGTGTCGCTTTCGCGAGAGTCCCTCCTCCAATTTGTGAGGTTCGCAGCTATCGGCAACTGTCATCCTAAATTCGCCCACGTCACGTGGCCCACACTAATGAATAAACACACGGTATCTCAGCGCCTTAATAGTTGTTTGCGTCGGTGAAAAGCGAACGAAGAGCAAATAAGGAAGTAGAACCCGGTAGACTTGACCGTCGCCTATTAGCTATTTTGTACGGCGAAACATCGATTACGCCCTTTTAATAACGACAGGTCCCTTCGATGAACGGTAAATATTTGTTTATAATCATCATAATTGCGAGTTTAATTTTGAAAAATATCGAGATCCCACTGATATCATTCTAGATGGGATTAATTATTATTATTATTCGCAGTGATCGAATTCGTATACAGTTTGGATTTAAATAAAGAATAGGAGAAGTGGAATGGAAGGTTGACGGGATATCGACCTATTCCACTTAGGTGGACCGTTGTCTCGTACTACTCGTTTATATCATTCCAGATGGGATTAATTATTATTATTATTATTCGCAGTTACCGAATTCGTATACAGTTTGGATTTAAATAAAGGATAGGAGAAGTGAAATGGAAGGCTGACGGTATATCGACCTATTCCACTTAGGCGGACCGTTGTCTCATACTACTGCGACATTCTTTCTTCAATCGGAAGAGGTTCCTCTGTACCAAGGCATTTTTGTTGGTATGTAGGGTGTTCGTAGAGTCAGTGACTAAGCTTTATAGAGCCCGTTTAATTCATTGAAATGATCCAAAATATTATACTAATTAATGCCTCGAATTGTTTCTGTTTGACGTTGGTGAGTGTTGTCAGACATTCGCAAATGTTAACAAACGTTACCAAACACTTAGAAATATTAACAAACGTTAACAAAATAAATGTTAATAAACGTAAATGTTAATGAACGTTACCAAACGTTCGGGACTGTTAACAAATACGTCATCGAACCTTTCTTCCAACCTCTTCAACCCACTCGACTCCCCAAAACGTCTAGTTTTTCGCATGAACCGCTTCATAGTGGAATTTATCGCGCTTAACCGTTCACGTTTCACCGTAACGACCCAATGAATCCACTTCGCGATCCTACGCAATTTGAAATGCATCAAGCGACGTTCCCCCCCCCCCCCCCCCGTCGCATATTTTCCAATCACGTCGAGCCGTGTCCCAACTAATAATCCAAGTATCTCGAAAGCGACGAACGACCCGCGGAAGTTCCCCGTTTGACTGCAAGCCCTCGATTATCTCCCCTCTATCTGAACCAGGCGCCGTCGGAACTCCGCGCAGAATAAGTTATTCGCAAAGATTGCAGCTGACAACTTTTTCCCCCCGCGAACTTGCTGGAAACGGAAGTTTCGATATCAATTTTCGCGACGACGGCCGTAAACAACAAACGAGATCCACTGCGACGATACGGGGGAAGGAGAATCCCGTTGTTTCGTGAAACTCGGACGTGAAATTACCGGATACAGATTGAACGTCTCGAACTATTTCTCTGTTTAACGTTGACGAGTGTTGTCAGATATTTCCAAACGCCACCAAACATTCGTAAACGTTGCACTAATTTTCTTTCAACCTTCTCAATTCACTTAACTCTCTGAAATGTCTTGTCTTTTCCAAAATTGTGTCACAGTGGAATCAATTGTTTCTGTTTAACGTTAGTGAGTGTTGCCAGACATTTCCAAACGTCACCAAACACCACCAAACGTTACCAAAACTTTCTTCCAACCTTCTAAACTCGCTCCTATCCCCAAAATGTTCCTGATTCGAGATTGATTCCTAAATCGAGAATGAATTGATGTTGCAATGAATTAATTTTTTCCATAAACATTTGTATAAAATTTTGTATACTCCATTTCTGAATCCTGTCTGGCTCTGCATGGTTGACTCTGAAGATCAGGTTAGAGATTACTGCATAAAGCATCGCATAAACCCTAAATGGTATTCATAACCACGTATACCCCAGCTCGAGAGTAATTGTAAGGTTAGAGACATTTATTATCTATCTTCCGAATTGAATTGTTAATCCAAACACGAGAAGGGTCGAACTTTGTAATTGGCTGACATTTACAGCAGCGTGTAATTCGAGTACTGTGGTATTCATACAAAATAGTTGAGTATTTCGACGTTAAGGATTCCTTTTGAATAATTTCCGATTATACCTTCGGAGGATCCAGGTTGCTCGGAGCCCCTCATTAATTCGGTGAATAGGAATGCAATAGTCTTTCTATTAATTAATGAAATGGATAGTCCATTGTCGAAAAGAACCACGGACTGTGCAATCAAACGAAATTATTTCTATGTCTATTTCTTTGTCGAATTCTCATTCTCCTCGAGCAAACGTACAAGCATACAGTGGACATAATAATTTTGCATAAATTAATTGCGAGTACCGAGGGAAAAAATAATTAGGTTAAAAGTATTTTATAAACAGATGGAACGTGTAAAATATGAAATTGAAATTATAGATATTTTGGAGAAACATACTTTGAGCTAGCCTAAAAGGTAAAGTGAACGCGGAATGAAATCACCGTTAAAACAGTCGTAATGGCAATTAATTAAGCGTCAAAGTTGGTGGAATTTTTTATTCATGAGGTCCTGAAAGCGGTCACCTGTTGCGCGAAGAAATAAGTACTAATCAATAACGACCACAAGTTGGACATAAATTGCTCGAATTTTGAAATCCTATTTTTGTATCGTATTGCAAAATGTTTGAGATTTAAATATTCTTAAATAATCATGGATATCATAGTTTAGATCTTACCGTAGAAATCGTTCAAGAATCAAAGAAAGAAAACCACGGACGACGACAGAAATGATTAGTTTAAAATAATGAACAAATTAATAACCAGCAACGATGATAAAAACCCTAACTGCAAACCGTAAAAAGATTCTAATCCATCGTAGAACTGAATTACAAATTAATCAGGGCGAAGTGAAGAGAATTTTTTAATTCAAACGAAAGGTAAATTAAATAGAAATTCAGTTAAAATATAGCGGTTTATAGCGGTGTGAAAATACTAAGAAAAATCCAACTGTAAACAAAACCTACAAGCAACGACATAAAATCGCACGAACTGCTCCTTAATGGCAAAAATTCAAATTGGAGATGAAAGATAAGACGAGGATTTGAAATTTTCAAAATGGACACTGATAATAGGCTTGGCAAGGTGGTTACTGGAGGCTTAGAATACATTTGAGAGGCTCTTTATTTCGTGGCAAAAATTGAAATTGGGAGTGAGAGATAAAGATGGTATATAAATTTTCAAAATGAACATTTTTATAAGAGACATTACATTACGGAAGGCTTAGATAACACTTGGGAGGCTTAGAAAACACTTGATTTATTAAAGGACACTTCGACCACAGGGCGTAACAGTTTGCAAAAAGAGAATGAAAATTTTACCCCAAAGTTGAGAGCACTTAGACACCACAAAGACCTCCAAACCCCCAGTCTTGAAAGAAGACGCTTCCCCAACACGATTAAAAAAATTGCAACGAGAAATTTCAAAACTACTTTCAAAATGTAAATTTCCATTTCCGTTTCTCTCCCAACACGATCCAAAAAAAATTGCATCCAGGCGTTAATCGAGAGACACTTGCCCCGGGGACCACGGGGTGACACACAAAAACGGTCACAGCGTTTGTCAAAGCTCGAGCGTAATCGCGTCTTTCGAAGTGAAAAGCCGCTCACCTGTTGCTGGAAAAGCGACGGGACGAGTTCGTTTTCCTCTGGGGAATCGAAAGACCGCCGGTTGTCCTTTGCGTGGATGCTCACGTGACTCGCAGCTGAAGGAGCGTCAGGAGTTGACTGGACGACGTCGGGCACCGCGACTTTGCTGTCTACGCGGGAATGGCGAGCGGGGTATCGCGACGCCACCCTTTATACGTGTGTAAGCCGGTGGTGTACGTGACCGGCGTTTATGTGTACGCGCGTAACGCGTGTCCTCTCTCTGTCTTGCCCACCCCCGACGGCTCTGCTGTTACCCGTCCTGTCTTCCTCGCGCGGCGTCTCCAACCTTTTGCGCATACGCGCGATCCACCGTCGCCGATGGGCATTCAATTCTCTCCGCCGGGAGCTTCGAGCAAGGTGGTCGAGTCGCTGGAATCCTTAAACGACGCTAAATCCTCGTGTTCGGCAGTTAGGGTGGGTTAGTTACGGAGTTTCGGGGGTGAAAAGGTACTGGGTTGATTGGGGAGGCTTCGAACGGGATGCTGGATAACCGTGGCAGGTAGTTTGCCACCTGGGGGAAGGAGTTTTAATCTTGCTGGGAGAATTGGTAGGTGACTTTGTTAAACGTGTCAGGGTGTACGAGTGTCAGCCTTAGGGGATGTCCCGGGTCCACTGATGGGGGATTGATTAGGTGATGTGACGTTATGGGGATTAATAGTTCGATCGTTTTGGGTCGATCACTCCTAGTGTGTTTGATAGTTGGAAATGAAGGGGACTTTAAGCTCCCCCCCAGTACTTCACATGAATGGTGTACTCCAGCGCCATTAGTTCTCGTGCTCGCCGTGATCCGAAAAACTCGAGTCTCATGCAGTCAGTCACATAAGTGTTTGTACCATCTACAATCGAAGATGTTTGTCTAAATTAAGGGGTAAAACCACTCCAAAGGCAGAAGAAAAGACCGAAATTTGACAATTTATTTTGGGAGCGTGACAAATGGAATGGAATTTCTTTTCAGAGGGTTTATTTAACACATATTGAAGAACGAAAAGCAATTTTTTTATTGTCATTTTCATACAATATGGATTTCTCGGCATCTATGAGTCATGGAATAAAAACTAAAGAAAATTCATGATCTATATACAATTGGCTTTGGAAGTACGTAGGGCTTTTCTTCTTAATCAATTTTTTGTGGAAGTGGCGTACTTTTTAAGCAATGAATCGACTTTTTGCCCTAAAAATGAGCATTAAATTGCTTTTAAAAAGAAAGAGTTTACATTCAATCAAAAAACGGCTACGTACTTCCAAAGAGAATATTGTTGTGAAGCTACTGTAAAAATTTCAAATCGATCCATGCAATAGTCACTGAGAAATCCGACCTCCCAGTTTGAAAAAAGTGGTTTCGAGAAAAACGCGTTTAAAGTTTTATAAACTTTTTCACTATAAATCAAATGACGTATTATTTTTATGACCCTAAAGTATCGTTTAAGCAATAGAAAAAGAAATCGATTTTTTGAAAATCCTAGAGTAGTTTTACCCCTTAAATGATAGGTTTGATGTTTCCAAATAAATTTCTCGTTGTAAATATATACAAGTGTGAAGTTTATTTATGCACATATAACGAAACATTTATTGGGAAGCGTAAAGCTTGTAAATTTAATTTATAGAAATTTTGTTAAACAGGTACAAGTGGTACGAATATTTATAGAACTGACTATACATATTATAGTAACACCCAGTCTTACTATAGAGTGATACAGTATTGCCTCGAAATAAGCAACTGCTTTCTGTCTCGAAATAAGCAATTCGCTATCCCCACCTTTCTCTTTGAACTCGCTCGCCGAGTGAGAGATCCGACAAGAAAGAAGCACAGAATAGAAGAGCACAGGATATGTGTAATGTTCTCTCTTCCTCTGGCGTGTGTATTCGCCGAAATACAGTTGTTGTACATATACGTTCCATTCTTTCAATTTTACCAGTGCTAAAATGAGAAAGCATGTTATCTTCTATAATTCTCCAAAGGACAACATCCGTGCTCGAGCGATCACTTTACAGTTTGCCGAACCCCCTGTTTCATCTACGGTTTACCCCTCGTCACCCTCGTCGGTCCCGACCGAGTTGCCAAAACATATGGAATTTTGTATTTATGTTACATCGGCTCATCAACAGTAGATCGTAACTTGAGCTGGACTCTCCTGACAGAAATCTTTGCAAAAACAATTTGACAGGCGACTTTTCCAAAAACGAAGGGAACTCTCAAAAGACCAGCAATGTCATTACGTTTTACATTTTCCCTGTTCCAAAAAGAGACTCAAACAATTGCTATTAAACTACCTTTCTCGGTGCATGTCTTCCCGATGTAAACTGGTTTCCCTTTGTTCCAGTGACTGACGCCTTCCCGGTATTCTGGTAACCAAGTTTTTGATTGTCTTTTGTCCGCGTATTGTCTCGTGCCTCCTCTGCTAGTCGTCACGGATACTCCCCAGTCTTTGTGTACCTTAGATGAACTCTCCGATCCAGTTCCTCCCGCAGAAGTTCTGGAGAGCTAGTCACGCCGTATTACTGACACGCAGGGATACCAACTTTTTATAGCGGCGAAATAATTCACCCTCGCTTATCAAAGTCAAATTATTTCGAAGTCGCAGTTATTGAATTTATTGAGACTGGTTTTTTGGTAAATATTCTGTGCAAAAATTATACGGGACGTTTCAAAGGTGACGGTCAAGCGTGATATACAATCGTGGTATCGTATTAAAGATGGAATTCAGAGCGACTCGAACCCATCGCTACCGACGACACTGTACCCCTCCCGAGGAGCTCCTGACACGCACATATGCATTTTCGTGGAGCATCCCTCTTCACATTCTGCTCTCCTTTCCTATAACAGCACGCGCACGCATGACTCGCTGTTTCGTCGGTGTCCTCTCTTTGTTTTTCGCTTTTTCTCTTCCCACGGCACAGGCAACAGGTTAATCGTCTGATCCTTTCCATTAGAAACTCCAGCAAGATTGTTTTCAGGCTTTGCGAGTCGAAACGGTTTTCCAAGAACGAATTAATTTTTTAAGGTGGCTCGGATTAATTCCAGAGGAACGAATCGCGATAAAATTTCAATACGCGCGAGCAAAATGGCGCCGCGAAACAAAATTCCCAGATTGAATCTATAATAAAATAGAAATTTAAATAAAATAAATAAAATAAATAAACTGGAACCAGAAAAATGTAGGTTGAGTCTAAGAAACGATTCGAATAAATTGCTGCGGTTTGACTGTGTTTGTTACCTACTACCCGAGTCAAATTTCTCCCATCTTTGATGGTCGCGTAAACATGCAAACGGTGACCGTAGAAATTTCTTCGTCCCTCGCAGGGCTTTTCGCGGACAACCGTTTACGACTTTCCAGGTTTACGAGCGAACGGGAAATCCCCTGGCACGGAGCACGTGACTGATGGCCACGCTTCCGGGAGGATGGCCCCCCACACTCTCGATCGTGTTTCGAAGGCGATATTTGTTTTACGGGCAAAATTTTCGTCGGCAACATCGACCCGGGGGAGCGTGTTTGTGATTTTCGAGTCGTTTCGCAAGATCCAGTTGATCTGTGTGCAGATTTCGGGAAGATTCGAGGGTTCCCTGGTGGTACCATAGCATCGTTGATGTTACGTTTCATAGGTTATGGTGATCTCCGCGATGGGAAACGGACCAGGGCGATTTGTAAATCGTATTTTAGACCTTTTAGCGATTGGAAAGTACTACAGGGCGTTTCAAGATGAATTCGTTACATTTTAAATTAGTTTTTAGTATTAGAAATCTATTTCAGAGTTTTTCTAACCTAAATGTATAATTGCACGTACTTTGTGAAATTCAAAGGACCCGATAACCAGAATCAGATCAACGGAGTTTTAATGACGATACTCGAAGCTTAATCGTTGGCAATCTCAGTTAGAAGAGGTCCACTTCATCCCGAGCCACAATCGTCGGTATCGTTTGCCCTCGAAACGGTCGATTTTAATTAACGATAGCGAGTTCGTTAAGCATCCCTTGCGAATTAGGCGCGATTCCGTTCAAAAGTAACAAGCACTCCCATCGAACGTTAAATAATTTCTCGTTCGAATAGCTCGATTGCTCGGAACGCAAATGCGACGACATTTTCACCCGTTCCCAAGAAAATGGAGTCATCCATAAAATTTCTAACCTCATCTTTCTTCAAGATTCCGGTTAGTCGTGGCGATAGGTTATCGAAAAAGTTTTCCTGCCCGCTTTAGGATGTAAGGTACACGTCAGAGTGCATTAATGCGCAGGAGGTTTTAATGCATAAGACGGTCAGCCATTTTATGCAGTTTTCCGCTTGAAATTCAAAATCGATACTTTCGTTTGGATCACGAAGAATAATTCACAACTCACGGGGGCATTATTATTAAAGTATAATCGAAGGATCGAAGATAGAAAAGGTATTTAACGAATTTATTAATCGAAAGCAGCCATGGATTTAAGCTGAGGTTAGATCGGAGAAAGTACACAGACGAGTAACAGAGCATATGTGGTTATTCGCGGCTCTGTATACCAAGGGATTAACTAAGTTGGCGTACCTAACCTAAAACGAAGAAACATCGAGACCTACCGAACTGATAATACTGGCTGTTCGTAACTTGCCTGTTATGATAATAATATCTTAACCTGAAGTCGAGAAGTTAGTCCGAAGTACTAACACCGATGATGCATTATTAATATGCGAGGCACGGTAGAGAATTTTTTCTCGGACCTTCAGAGTAGGATGAACTCGTTTCAAGTATACATATGCATAAATAACTCGTACAGGGTGTTTAGATTTAACATATAAACATTTCTTTCGCTGCAATAAATATTCGTGGTCGCTGGTGGACGAGCTTCGCGACGAAGATGATAAGAGAAGAAGCGGGCGACGTGCTATCGGTTTTTTCTTTTTTGCTGAACGGACAACGCGACACACGAGCGACGACACAGTCCCTTTCGGGGAAAAGCGATACGCGTCAGTCGACATTTATTTCAGCCGTTCCTGGAAAAAGGCGGCGCGATTTTTTCCAGCTCGATTGAGCGGCTGTGAAAACACAATTTCAAGATGGCTCGCGTCAAACGATGTCGTGCCAGCGATGTGGAGGGGGACTGTGTTTGTTTTTCTTTTAACTGACCAACAGTGCAAGCGATACGCGTCGGGAGGCCAATAACCTACACTCGACCACGATTCGAGTGGAACCTTTCCATCAGACCGATGGGAACGAATAATAATTTATTTTTAACGAGCGATTCGATGGAAATTCTCGAGATGTTCGTTCTCGTTTAACCCCGTAAACAAAAACCACGTGGTGTATTGACCGGGCCAAATGTAAACAACGCAATTTTGGTCCTAGTCTGTTGGAGCCTGAATCATAGCCTAAGAGGTTAAGTAAAGTAAAACGAGTGTTTGACATTTATTTAGAAAGTATTTGAAAGTGCAAGACATTTTTTTATCAATATTTGGTTACTCAGTCAACGGCTGCAAATAAAAGAAGATTCACACCGAACTCGAAAGCTGTGTGTCTGTGATGTTCCTGTAACTTACACATTTTTTATCTAATTCAGATGATTTTTTTTTCTCTTTTTTCTTATGCTCTGAGGACAAGTATAGGCTATTGTATTTTTGATATTCATCAAAAATCCCTCTCTGATTTTCCTCACCGAATCTATCCACGACAAAACATTTAATTGCAGAAGCAAGGATCGACGCCTACGAACGCTTCGTTAAAACCATTTTAAACAAATTTTTCAAAAGATCGTCAAATCAGCAGCTTTCCCCAAAGATAATCCTCTAGCGTAACGCTAAACCGTTTTCACCGAAAGCACGTAACTCGTATACAGCTCGGAGCAACGGTTCCTGGGTGTAAAACGCGAAAGGAGATTTCCATGAGGGACGAAAAATTGCAGCAGGAAAATGTCAGTTTTGCAAAAACATCGTGCAAGCGCCGAAACGGGCGCGCGCTTCGCGATCATCGCGTAATAATATTTCCTGGCGTTACTCTCTCGATATTGCCGCCCCCCTCCCCTCGCCATTCCCTCCGTGGTATGCAATAGAAGTTGCACTGTCCGCCATATATGTATTTCCCGCTAAATTGAGTTTTCTCTCTGTTGGTCTTCACCGCAAAACACTTTCGCGTGGGCTTCCCAGGACATTGCCATTCTGATTGAACCCCTCGATCGACGTAAGCCGACGCGATACAGTAGCGCCTCGCTTAATGTTCGACAATCGTGAACGGTTGCTATCAACATGCGAAGCACGGTCCAGAATTTTTGTTCGGAAGTTTCTGACGCCTTCGGAATCGAATGAATTCGTTTTCAAGTGCAGAATACTAGGTAAAAGTATAATAATAACTCCTGATGGTGTTTGGAAGTGGGAAATTCTCATTAGCAATTCGCGAGGGACTGGTAGAGAATTTTTCTCAGAGCGTTAGTAATGAATTGGTGAGGTTTTCACGATGAAAATGAGACCAAACACGAGAATCTCTATCTACCCTCGTTTAAAGTACTGAAATCGCGACCCAACCCGAATTAATGATACAGATTCAAATACAGAACTTTTCTCAGAGCATTATTACTGTATT
>NC_071982.1:5477538-5492718 GCF_026283585.1 Hylaeus volcanicus
TATTAGTGAGGCTTTCACGATGAAAATGAGACCAAACACAAAAATCTTCTACCTAGCTCCACTTAAAGTATCAAAATCGCGACTAAACTCTGGTTAATGATACAAAGACGATTGCGTCATAGTATTTAACCAACTAAATTCTGTACATCACACGGTTTCGTTGGGAAAATTACTCTGAACTAACCTCAATGTCGCGATTTCTCTGCGTAGAGTGAATACTGAGCTTACTCCTAATTTCTACCTCCTGTACCTCCTCCTCTTAATCAAGGGGCTATTTAGGAGAAGAACAGCTGGGAAATATATCCCCAAAAACGACTCGCAGGAATATTTGGCATCCTACGTGTCTGAGGCGACGTTGGCATTTTCTTTGGAACCAAACCGCCTACCCGACGTCCCGCAAAAAGATATTGACTCATTGTGACGTAAGAGGCGAGCGTTTCGCAAGCAAGTTTTTAAGTCTAAATAAATTTGCTCCATTAAAGCGTGCTCGATGAAACGGTGAGGAATGGAGAATTTGGAGATTTATGCATACCGGTAGGTTCGTTATTCTACGACGTCTCACTCGTTTTTGTCTCGCGTTCCATCCACAGGGTGATCCACCAGAAACAGGACAAGCTTGAAACATTTCTTTCCTAGGGGAATATCAAAACGAACTCGCACGCTTTCGAACGCCCACGGAAAATATTTTATTTTTATGTTTGATTGATCGCGTTCGCAATCAACGTCGTGTATTTCATCCCTCGATGAATAAGCAACGATCAATTTTAGAACGTATCGGTAGAATTTAATGTAACGGTACATTAACGCGTTACATCATCAGGAATTTAATATGTTAATCGGAAAATGCAATTACGCGACAAAAGCTCGTGGGGTGTCAATGACGATTAAGGTTTTATCGCTCCGAGTAATTACGGGCGTTTGTTTCGCGCCGTCCATGTGTCTTCCAATGACGAAAGCACAAAGGAGTAGGTGAATTCGATTAGTGCCGCGCGCAAAGAAAAACAAACTGCGTCGATCGCTAAATACACGAAGAGTAAATTCGAGTTTACGATTATCGTCCCGACAGGTGTGCGACTGTTCGATATCGTCCTAAATTTGATTAAGGAGTTACGTCATAGACGCTAATCCCTACTGGTCATTCGAATCCCTAATATAATTTTTCTGTTATTAACGATAACGCGATTAAATACGCAAGACCGAGACTTATCATGGCCCGTTCGACAAACAACATGGATTTTCACTTTCGTCGAGGCAGAAAAATAGAGCACACCAAATATCAAAACCTGAAGCGGTGGGAGGGTCATCATCTGTCGATATCCGATATCAAAGTGTCCTAAAATAATGCAAGGCAGTAGTACAAACTGTTCTCATCCTCTTCCTCCTCCCTGCCACAGCAGGGAGGTTCTCGTAATCACGCGAAGCGTGAGAACCTAGCGACCCTTTAGTGATCGAAATAAGCCAGTATCGTTTCTGATTGGAGTAAGAGAACAAAGATAGGTAAAGATAGATCGAAAACAGATGACAGAAGAAGTAAGAAAATTAATTCTGAAAATTATGTGACAAAGGAAATGTATTTGCAATTTTAAGTACCGCAATTTTAGACTATATTTGTGTAGGCAATTACACGTGCCGTCTTTTGCACAATCGGCACCGCTGCCGACAGTCGGTACCGCTGCCGACAATCGGCACCGCATTTCAGTGATCGGTGGCTAAAATAGAAAACGATTTTCTAATTGAATACTTATAGAATGCGTTAATTCTGCATTACTCCGATGTAAATAAGATCTTGTTATCGTTTCACTAAAAATAGTTGAATATCCCTGAAAATTTTGGTGGGAAAAGTGGCGTAACCCCTTAACGAGTAGACTGTGTAGATGTCTGCGATGATAACCGACGTGAGGATCGATGGGAAGCTATCATAGAAAGGTACCCCTCGATAGCGATATCTCTTTTATTGCATATGGGTCATCAGGAGGCACGCGTCCGACCGACGAACGGGCCGCGATACGTGACGATAGCGCGATGCCTCGCGAAACGTATCCGGCTGTCATTTCGCACGGGGCTCATCCGTACATGTCGCAAATGAAAACCAGCTAACGAGCAGCAATATCCGCGTCATTAACTAGGGCTCTGGCTCTGGCGTAAATCATCCCCCGGCGCGGCCTTTATCTTATTCCGAAGGAGCTGATATCGGTCGTCGATTGTAAATCACCTGTCGTTGCCATTCACGGCTCTAGCAGATGGAAACGTTCGCGTGATTCCGAGCCGGGAGCCTAATAACGCGACGGATCGATAAGCGGGGGGGAGGGAGGGGGAGGTATGCGCCTCGAGGCGTGGGTGCAAGGTGGACGACGGTTTCTGGTGTCGTTGGCGTAATCCGTGAGGACACTTGACTAGATCACGGTAATTGCTAGAAACGATCCTCTCGGGGCTATCTTATTCCGATCTTGTGGGGCTGGCTGTGATCCTCCTTTGTGAGCTTAATAACCCGAAGTACTGATAAGTAAGGAGTTGATCACAGAGAGACTTTGGGAATGCCGGGCGCAATCTGTTTGCTAAATCTTTGAGGACACTCGGCTAGATTAAGTTAATTGCTAGATCCTCTCGGGGTTATCCTATTCCGATGTTGTGAGGTTAGGTGTGATCTTCCTTTGTGAGCTTAATAACTCGAGGTATTGATAAGTAGAGGGTTGGTCACAGGGAGGCCCTGGCATGGTGGATGCAATCTGTTTGCCAAATCAATCAAGTGAATTGCCAGAAATAATCGCACATCCTCGAAGACACTTGACTAGAGTCCAGGGTTCATCGTTCTCAAGTGATCCTAAGATTTCTCATTCTAATACCCTGAGAAATCAATCAGTTCTAATAATCTCCGCTCCAGGTGCCTAACAAATGATAAAGTTTACCAACCATTGCCTATTAACTCTCGAGGCAACGTTGACCCTTTCCCTGCGCCATTAACCCCCCGCGTATGCGGCATTCAAGGACAGTTTTCAGAATTCCCGGTCTCGTGAATTGCCAAGAATCGCCCACTAAAATTACCACAAGGGCTTCTTCCCTCGTTCCTGTGACAATTCTAAGAAAAGTCCTCCGAGCCAGTTTGCGCAACACCGGGAGCATTTTAAAGCTTCCTGTCGTCGTGGCGCGAATGATGCTGACCTTCCTCGTGCAGTTTCGCGCAGACGCTCCTTTTTTGCACACCTGCACGTTTGTTCTCGTACAGGAAACGGTACAAATAAGGAAGCAGTGTGATGCTGGTGAACTTAGCAAATGAATTTCACCGGTGCCGTGTACGTCTGTCGGCTAGGTTAATGAAATTGCGCTCCCCTGGTGTTTATGTTTTAAAAACGTCACGTCGGGGGAAAATGGTAAGGCTGTTTCACCGTTCGAAGGTTCTGTTTATTTCAACGAGCAACGATATTTCTGTATTTACATCGCTGACGCGATATATAACAAACGGCGTGCATAAAAATGCGTAATACACTTCTATTTACAAACATGTATGCTAGCGGACTATCGCTATAGTGTAAAATTCGTGGCTGAGTCGAGGAGAATAGTACTCCTTGTAAAAAAGTGAAACGATCGTGTGGAACCACATTTTTTCATACGTGCGTCCCTTTGCGAGTAAAACGACTTCATAGTCGTTAAGTTCGGACGCACCGAGACGCCATATTGAATTGCGCGCGCAGCACGACGCCATGCTAGAGGGCGCGCGTATCTCGCGTATATTCAAAGTCAATTTTCTGGAAAACAAGGCACGGAACGAAACAAATTTATTCCACCATTTCGTCTTGTATTTAGTTATAGAATCACGTCCTCTACGGTTCTTCTGTCATAATGCCATCCAACTAATTAACCTTTAGCAAAGAATGCGTAAAAGCTTCTACAACAAGCCAGAACAATGAAATCAATCGGACTTCTCATCTTTTCCACCAGCATTTCCTTCGTCGCCTTTTTTGTACTCCCACTTCTTCCCTCCTTCGTGCTTCTCTTTCTTCCCGTGCGTCTCATCGTGATCGTAGTGAGTGTCTCGACCCTCGCTGATCTTGTGACCTTTGTCCTCGTGGTGCATCTCGCCCTTCTCGTGCTTCTCCTCCTTGCCGTACTTTTCCTCGTGGTCGCCCTCTTTGTGGTGGCTCACCTTCTCGTGACCTCCCTTCGCGTGCTTGTACTCGCGATGGTACTCGCCGTCCTCCTCTTCTTCGCCGTCCTCGTCGAACTCGTCAAAGAACTCTGTCCGCTTCTCGTACTCGTCCTAGAATAGTAAAAAGAGGATACATTCTAGTGTCAGGAATCATGCTCACCGAAATTTACCTTTTTGTGCACAGAATGTTGGCCCTTGGTGTTGTAACCTTTCTGATGTTCACCCTTCTCGTCGAATTCCGCCTCCTTCGCCGACTTCTCGCCTCCTTCGTGGTGCTGATGGTACCCGCCTTCCTCTTCGTGCTCTTTTTGCTTGCCATCCTTCTCGTCGAAGTGATTGCTCTGACGTTCCTTGTCGCTGTGGCCTTTGTTGGCTTCCTCGTGGTCGTGCCAGCTCTTATGGACCTATGAGGAAAGGAGGTACGGTGAAGATGTTGAACAGAGTGCAAACAATGAAGGTAATGCTTAACACTTGATGCTTGAGGACCTTAACGCGAAGGATAAAGCGAGGTGCTGTGGGACATTCGACCATTTTTCAATTTCAGATAAAACGCGATCGTAACAAGATACCTTGAAAGTCTTGGTTTCGACGAGTTGGGGTTAACATAATCCAATTAAAATTCTACCTTCTTTCCCTCTTCACCCTCAGACGCGTGGTGGCCCTCCATGTGTTCAGCGCCCTCGCCCTTCTCAAATTTGCTGTTCCCACCTCCGCCTCCTCCGTCCTTCTGATGACGCTGGTTCTCCTGCGTGGGCTGGTGCAAACTGTCACCTCCATGTTCAACGTCATCCTTCCCCTGCCGATGCTTATTGTCGTCATATTGATTATGCTTATCATCAGTTAGACCGTTCCGTTCATCCTTAATGTACTCCTGCCTATCCTCAACGCTATCGCCAGACTTGCTTGGGTGTCCTTCATCGAGTATCACGTGAACCTCAGCTCTTCTTTGATCCTTCGATTCATCCTCATCGCTTCCTAGGTTCGTGGCTTCGGCCACTCCATCAGTCACCCTTCCCTCCGTCTTCATTTCATCAGAGCTCCAATCTTTCTCACGATTCAGCTTCCCCCGTGAAATCCAGGAGTCCTCCGTGCTGACTTGATACCTCTGGCCCGGCGTTCGTGTCGGATAGAACACTAGACTAGCTGAGTAGGGGTTGGTAGGGGTGGAGGGTAGCTCTGTAGTCGAGACCGGGCTGACAGTATATACTACAACACCTGGGGCTTTAATATTTTGGTAGACATCTAGGCCTGGAGTCACTGGTGGATCTTTTAGGTCATTTATATAACCATGTTGCAGGGATTTCCTTTCCAGTCTTTCATCTCCAGACAAATTAGTCTCTTCGGAGGACGGTTGGATCCTGTAAGGAACAAGAGTCCACTCCGTGACGGTTTCTGTGTACTCCAAAGATTTTTGCCTCACTGCAGGGACCGGCGGACTACTGGTCACGCGTATATGCTCAGTGGAGCTCCTTCTGTTGTCCTTCCTCCCGTGCAACTTCCTATTCAGCCCAGGCGGACTCCTAATGGGGTCAGTCGTCCGCAAATCACCGCCAGTAGACTCTCCGTCGTTGCTCCTCGACGCATTTGTACGGGAATTCCCGTTGTTAGCCCAGCGGTTGCCACCAGGAGCTGTGCTTTGGTGCGGCAAGTTGTCCGATCCGCTCTCCCGATTCGTTTCAGGAGACACTAACCTGTGGGCGGCGTCGTACTTGACCAAGGATGCCAAACGTCTATATTTCGTCGCACCACGCGTCGTAGGAGGGTCACCAACGTAACTGTTAGCGGTGTCTTGTGAACGAGCTGCGTCCAGTCGATTCCAACCCTTTTCTGCGAGACGCTTGCGGGTCTTCTTCCTTCTCGGCGCTTTGGCGGAGTTGGAATCCTCGATCGAGGGGGCGATGACACTTGTTGGCCCCCTAGAGTCACCTGGAAGGATGTTTTCTAACTTGGAGTCTTCTAGTGAGGCGGTGGTTTGAGGATTTCTCGATGGACGATCCTTGGAATACCTCTGTCTGGTCACTTTGGCAGGTCCTGCTACGGGGTAGAGGTAGCCTGTGGCCGTAGGCTTGAGCTTTGATTCTGTATCGGGCGATTTTAGGGTTTCACGAACAAGTTTGAAGTTTTGTTGAAGCTTCTTCGGTTGAGGGGATCGTGGCACCTCGTAGTAAGTGTTGTCAACGTCTGGTTGGCCTGCGTTCTCGCTGATGGGTACCGTGGAATCTGAAAGACAAGTTGTACTTCGTCAAGGGAAACTCGATTACTATGCTTCTTTCTTTGTTTGGGGGCGGAGCGTCTGCATGGTGAGGGTAGCGAGGCGGTATAGTAGGGACGGGCCTCTCGGTGACCTTGCGCGGCCAATTAATGTGGCTTCGACTACGACATTCCTTATTCTCTTTAAGCAGACCTTCTCAACTTTTCTTTCCGAGAGAGTTACACTATTTAAACTATTTTCCTCGGTTAATATTATCGATAAATCGTAATATTTGTCTAACCTATCAAAGGTACCACCACTTTACCACCTATTCCTTTTGCACAGACCTTTCCAACCCTTTTTCCCAAGAGCGTAACACTATCTAAATTATTTTCCTCGGTAATATTACGGAGAAATCATAGTATCCATCTAACCTATTAAAGCTACCACCACTTTTTAATATTTCACTGGGCCATTTCTCCATTGTTTCGCTACATTTTAATACTTTCGGAATTATTCACCGGAATTGAGGCTGTCGGATCTACTAGTCTTCCTTTTAGCTTTCTTTACGATCCTCTGGGGCTCGTATTCGGCAATTGCCAAGGCGTGTTCGAGGCTCTCCGTGTTCTTGGTATCATTCGCCGCGAGGATCACCATTCCAGATTGATCCACTTGTTGGTCCAAGCCTGAAGGAACAATATCGCGTCCTTGAACGTCACTTTGATTGTCCGCGGGCGTCAGAATCTCGTTATTGATCTTCCCTGGGCTGCGAACGGCCAGGAATTCGGCTGATCGTTCGACGTTATCATCGTTTATGGCGATCGTGCCGCGCGGGACGATCCGATCAGCAGCTGATGGCCCGAATCTCGTCGATTCGACGACTTCTCCGTTTGTCGAGGTTGATCTAATCGTCTGTAAAAAAGAAATTGCTGGTAACAGGGGGGCGCATTAAATTTTTTAGATCTGCCGAAATAATTTCTTACTGAATCAAGTATTTCTGTCAACTTGCAACAGTTTAATTATATTTACAGAGATTAGAGAGCTTCTAGGAAACAAACTTTGATCTTGTAACATTACTTACATATTTTTAAATAAAGTATGAAAGGCTACGGAAGGTATTAGGACGTTCCAAATGTTTCTTTCGTAAATTGTACTCAGTTATTTTGTTGTCTATAGTGTTTATATAAATAGTGAACCTGATTTCTTAGATGTCGATGTTATAACTGCAGCGGAGTAAACTGGATCATAAAATATTGCGTTACTTATCAATAAAACGGAAGAAACTTTCGGGACAACCTAATAGTTCGAACAAGTTACCAGATAAAGTAGTATGAGCAGCTGTGTAGCCGCGGTTGGTCTGCCCATGGCTCGTCGGTGACACGACGAAGACTGAACTGGGATTCCGGCCTGACCAGGCAATTATATCGGGTGGTTTCCCGTCTCAGAAAACCGTTCTTGAATGATATGACAATTTCACAGCGATTAGGAGGCCGGGGCGATTCTCGTCGATCGCCTCGGCCGGGCTTCCTCCTTTCTCCAAACTGTTGCACAAGAATCCGTCACTCGGCCAAATCGTGCGCCAGATCGCAACGAACCGTGGCTCAATTAAACCCGCACAAATTTGAATGACGAAAACTTGCCCCCGTAACCTTATTAAGGTATACATGGTGGACACTGGAAGCACCATTATAAAATCATTTTCTCATCGTAGAGAAATATCAGTTTGTTGTTTATTTAGCATTTGGAACCTCGTGGAGTGTTAACAATATCGGAGATATACACAGCTTCATTTTTTCTTTTCTTTAAATTTATAAATTACACTTTTCAGAAAAAAAAGAAAATTGTTTAAAATAACTCATGGATATCTCATGATTTTTTACCACTTTATCCTAATACTTTTTCATATGGAATAATGAAAGGGACCAACCTATTTAACCAATGATATGAATTTCCATTTAAAAACCAATGCAACTATTAAATCGCACATGCACCACTACTCTCATAAAAAGAAATCATGGTACAACAAATATATAGTGCACTTTGAACCATTTATTCTGTCCCTTCTTTCACTTCCTAAATTTTTTTCTAAGGACACCAATTATTTGTCACACTTTCTCGGTCCACCCTGTATATAACCGAAATCGTTTCACACTTGATAAAGGATCTCGCAATTTTATCAGCCTCGTGGAAAATAGGAGAAGCTCTCGCAATCGGTTCGCAGGGCGAAATCTAATTATGCGCGATTGCAACAGACGAGTTGTTCTGCAATATTGTGATCAGATTTCTTTTCCCTCCCCCCCTCCCCGTTCGTGTCCCCGTCGCCGCAGTTTTACGATATTAACGTGACAATTCTGATTAAAGTTGCGCGCACGTGCACTGCAATCATCATCCGGAACGACAAATAATCTCCAACGATTGAGAATAATTAATGAGCTCCAGCACAACGACGCGTCCGCCATTGTAATTACACGATTGATTCGAATCGAATCATTGTTTTTACTCATGATACAAGATTGATTACAGGGGACGATTATTTATGAATTTCGATTACACGTCAATGCTCCGAATGTTACGGTGCCATAGGTAAAATGTTCATAAAGACACGCAAAAACATTCAATGAAATAAAAATATGGCGATTGTTAATACGAAGTTCGATGGTCAGATGTTATTTTAACAATGTCAATTTTTAAGAGAAAATAGTAAAGAAAACGATGGGGACATTGCTTCCTTTTAATAATACAAACAAAAGTTTCAATTAAATAAATATGTTACAATTATTACTGTGAAATTTGATCAGATTTGGTCAGATTTTTCATTTTAAACAGGCTCTCAATTTATGAGAGGTGACACGGGTAGTTAAGTAATCGTCAAATGGCAGTTCATAGATGGAGACACTGCGTGGGAGTGGGTGACGACGTGGGTGCGGAGCAAAGCAAGAAAAAGGGGATCCCCTGGATTAGCTTTGCCGATTAATTTGCGGGCGGTGAAGAAGATTCACAGGGCCTACCGTCACGAAACTGTTTCTGACGTTTTTCCTCCTACGACGTGCGCTATTACCTGCGAACAGGCGCTCTTAACTCTCTCGGGATGCAATCTTGAGCTCATCCTAGAAATTTTATTCGATTTACGAAGGACGGCCTCGTTACTGTCTCGACTTCCCTGTTTTTCCTTATATGTCGTCCTGGAATTAGCAATACATCAAAATTCCACAAATTCTAGATCTTAATTTAGGAGACGAAGATTTAAGGCGAAGGTAGAAATAAAAAGTTGACGATTAGATATCGATGTTGTAGTCTTAGAGCCAGTGCAATGCAACGTAATACACTGTAATACGTAGTATTACAGCATAATAGAACACAATACAGCATAATACAACATAATGCAAAGCAATACAGCATATTACAGTGTACAGTAAATTGTAATAGAATATAATACTTGATAATACAGCATAGTACAAAGCAGTCCAGCATATTAGAGTGTACAGCAAATCATAATACGGCAAAATAATGCAAAGCAATACAGCATAATACAGCATAGTACAAAGCAGTACAGCATAATACATTATAGTATAAAGCAATACAGCAAAATACAGCATAATGCAAAGCAGTACAGTATAGTACAGTATACAGTAAATCGTAATACAGCACAATACAGATTAATACAACATAATACAGCATAATACAGCATAATACAATGCAACATAATACTGTGTAATACATCATAATTTCTTATGATGATGACAAAAATGGAGTATATCTATGTAGTCGGAATTGTAATCGATTGGGCCGTTAGATTCCATCGAGTGAAAGTAATTAATGATCCCCACCCCCGGCAGAAGAAACGGCTGTTCTTGGTCGAACGGAATGCCAGCTGAGAAGCTCGACGCGACGTCTGGCTTCCTGTCGCGCGAAGACTCGCAATTCCGCGAGTCGATATCGCATATCGGCCGTGTATTCATAGAGCGTCGCGATCGCGACAATGGAACAGGTAGCGGACCGTAGCCAATTTCACGCCAACATTTTCACTTTTTACGACGAATAGCCGAGAGCGAGTCCGGCACCGCGACGAAAACAACTTCTCGCTTGATCGGAGGACATAATCGAGAATATTTCATCATTTCCTTCGTCTCGAAGGGACGTGGGACGAACTTTCTCCCGGGCTAAGATGAGCGCCTCGAGAGGACAAAGAAAAATCCTGATAACGAATGATAAACTCTATCTGGCATTTTGTTCGATACAGGAAACCGTGGGAAAGTAGTGAAATGCGTGTGAAGTGTTTAACACAGACTAACATTCGTGAAAGTTTCTACGTAGTTACAATTTCGTTGTACTTAATTTTTTAATCTCTCCAAATTTATTTTTATTACCGCCTCACATTTGGACTCAATGTTTCCATTTTTATAATGAAAAGTCCTGCCATCCGTTTCTGAGCGACGTGGTGACCAACGTGTTAAAGAAAAGGTTTTCCATTTTCCATGAAAATTGTTTTTTTATTTTTAAAGGCGCGCTATAGGGATATAGATTCTCGTAGACTCGAGTGATCATAGGAACGATGAACGAGAACGGTTAATCATTGATTCGGTGGAAATGTATCACGTTCCATTGCAGGAACAAAGAAGTTACTTTCGCGTTGGTCCCTGTGTAATTTCGCAGCCTGAAAGGCAGTCTTTTACTCTGGATCCTATTATCATTTTAAATGGTCATGTCCATTGTAACGGTGTAATTAGAACGCGCGGAAACTATCAAGGGAATCGGATTACAAAGCGTCGGGGCTCGTTACAATGGACGATTTTTCTGGATAGTAATGGCGCTACGCGGATGACATGGCCGCCATTTTCATACACGGTTACATATTTCGTGGATTCGCTTTACATTAGACGATTTGCTATTTCAATCAATATTTTATAATAAATAAATATATAATAAAACAGCCAGGTTAGATTTTTAGTTCAAAATTTAATCGTTGATTTCTACTACTTAACGCTACACTCATCTGGTAACCTAAGTGGAAAAGTAAAAAAAGAGACTATCCCCCATTTACATTAAATGTTAATCGATGAGGTTATTAAGTGATTCTTTGTCGTCAATTTATGTAATGTTTTGTTATACTAAACTTATAAATCCATTCATTTGTCAGTCTGACGATATGGCACGCCTACCGATACCTGTAGATCTCGTTTAGCCGCGGGCGGCGGTAGTGTCGCGTCCCCGTATAACTTCCAGAGGCCCTGGAGATTATTATCGACGTTAAATTAGTTAAATGAATACATTAGCAATTATAACTCATTGAGGTGTTAATGGCCATTGGTCGAAAACCATCGTTTCCCCGTTTCGTGTCCACCCTTCATGCCGTACTTCTTTTCGCGTCGATGATGACTGTCATTGCCGTCGTTAAGTTTGCGACCCTTTTGATTGCGACGGTGATGGCCTGCCTCGTGTTTCTTCTTCTTACCGTGGAGATGCTGAAGATTATCAAATTCGAGAATTAAATATATAAAAATTGACAAAATTTACATTAACTAAATTCATTGAAAGGACTTTTCCGATTTGTTTTGTGTGAATATCCTAATTAACACCCTAAACACATTACTGGGTCAACCTACCTCGCGACGACCGGAGTCTAGGTGCCCCATCTTCTCGTGTCCGCCCTTCTTGCCCTCGTGTTCGTGGTGGTAACCTCCGTGCTTCTCGTTCTCGCCGTCCTCGTGGTACTCGTCGTAAAAGTCATGCTTCTTTTCGTACTCGTCCTGCAATTACAATTTTCCCGAGTAACTTTTTAATTACTGTATTAACTGCGTCACTGCGGTTGAAGCTCGGAAAATTGGCTTCTCGAGTTGTTACGAGTTCGACGCGAAGAGGATACCCTTATCTCGTTGACAAGTTCGACGAAAGCTGAGGAAAAACTCTCCGGCGAGAAACAAACGATGAGCAATTAATCATGAGGAATTAATCGATTCAATTAAGGTAAGGTTACGTTTACAGGTATCGATCTTCGAGTCCTCGTTGACCTATACCAACAGAAACGACAACGACAACGACTGACAACTGTTCTTCCGTTGTCAGTACAGTAAACACTGCAAATAATATTTTGGAAACTAGCCTTTTTGAAGATGCTATGCTCCCCTTTGGTGCTGTAGCCCTTCTGGTGTTTCCCCTCCTCGTCGAACTCCGCTGCCTTCTCTCCCTTCTCTCCGTGATGACTGTCATTGTAATGATCGGCCTCCTCGTGCTTCTCCTCCTCCTCCCCTCTCTTCTCGTCGTACTTTTTCTGATGGTCTTCTATGTCACGGTGACCTTGCTCCCCCTTCTCGTATTCCTCGAAGACTTTGTACCCCTGTCACAATTAATCAAATAACGCGTCGAAACGTAAACACCTTTCTGATCGATCCAAGATGGAAACTTTCCCGTTTAACAGCCTGTATAACGATTTTTCGAACCGAAACTATAAAACTTTAAACGTGACGTCGAACGACGGGCCACACCGACGCGCAACACTTGGGTTACGTTATTGCCAAGTACTATCAGACCGGTTCCCAGCATATAAGATTCCATCTTCCTTTTTCCTCGTTAAAATCGACGGTACGGTGGCTCGTCATAGCCGACGACTACTTTCTCTTTTTATCGCCCTCGTAATATTAGTGTTCGCGGAGCACGGGAATTATTTATTATACGGTCGTTTTTTGTGCGAACGACATCCTTGCAGCGAAACGACGCTTCTTTCTTCAACGGAAAGATATTCCCTGTAACGACACCGTGTTTCATCGGACCCCTTTTGTACTACGCCAGACGCTCCTCATATTGCACTTTTGCCCCGCGAGGGGCGCTGCCAATCCGATTGATTCGTTTGCCCGAAATTACAGACTATTGCGCGATATTTCGTCCATGTTAATAATAATAGCAACAATGTTTTGCTTAGAGACCAGGATCTCCTTTACCTTGCCACCCTTCTCCTCCTCCTCGGAATCATGGTCCTCTTCGTACTTGGTGCCACCTCCCTTCTCCTCGTACTTGTCTCCACCTGTTCGAATTAATCGTAAATAAAGTTACGGAATCCCTGGTATAAGTTCTCGAAGGAGTTCTCTAAGGTGGAACGAGGGGAGCGTTAATTGGAGTCGTTAGGGTTTGCTTACAGTTTAAGTGGCATAGTTGCTCGAGAACTAAAGTAAACAATTGATTCGCAACGATTTTTGCTCAAAGTTTCTGAAAACCTCATTCAGTATATAGAATAACATGCCTTTGTGTTGGCTAGGAGATGCTTCAAGGTCGTCCACGTGCGGAAAGTCAACAGAAGTCCCTTTCACGATGTCAGTGGCCCGCGAATCGTCGAACAAAATCGTCGAAAGAAGGAATATCCAGAGGAGGCTCGTCGTTTGGCCCGAAGACGCCATTGCGGGCCAACAAGCTCACAATTTGGTAAGATCGAGAATCGTTCGAGACGTGCCCGGATACTGAAGATCGCGTCCGACCGTGGCAGAGATTTATTGGCAGCGTAGTTCCTCGTGTGGATCCTTTTTCTTTCCGGTCTGCGTCCGATGATCGTGTTTTTCCAGCCATCTCTCCGCTGGAAAAAAATGTTCTCGCTTCCGAGCGTTCGAAGAGGCAGCGGAGAGCGACGCTTCTTTGCCATTTCAACAGTCGCGAGCACTTTCACTTGATTTGTATCACAATAGACTCTTCGATCAGTAATTCGCTACGTGCCTGAAAGTTTTCGTCTTTCAGTCAGAAAATTTTGTGAAATTTATTTCGAAGCTCGAAAGAAGATTTTGCTAACGGCTTCTTAGATGAAGCTGGTCTTCGTCTCCTTTTAAATTACGAACGAAGAGTAAATGAAGAGTACTTTCCTCGCTGGATCGGTATCGGTAACTATAAAGTAACAAGTTCGTCACACCTCGCGCGCTTACAGAGTTTGCTTGTTCTTCGCCGTTCCTCGGAAACGAACGTATTATTTTTACGACTTCGCAGCGAGTTCTCACGCTGTTGACATTTTGCAGTTTCCTTGAGCCAGCAGCGCCATTTATTTTTTTTTCCGCCAACGTCCATCGTGTAACGTACGAAACTACTGGTCCCTCTTGAAAAATTAATCAAAATTAGAGAAGCTTTTATCGTAAAACATACTAATCGACTTTCTTCGACAGACAGTATTCCCTCTGATCAAGAACGAAGTACTTGGAACGGAATTTGCATTAATTACGGCATGACCTGATCCAATATGGCTGACCATCCCACGATAGATGTAACCACTGAGCAAATACCGCACGAAACGACGCCAGAGAGGATGAAGCCGCAGAGCAAACAGCCGACTTTTTTTTCTTGTTTGCCTGTGAATCGAGCCAACCCTCGTCCCTCCCCCGATCCTTGTCCTCTCGCGGCTCAACATTTTAATACGCGGGCCAGTTTAATGAATATCTCAGCTGTAACTCCGTGGGTTGCTTTGTTAATCGGCCTTAATACTGTCTGGCAGCTTTGCGGCCTTCACCGCGAAGACGTTGCGCGGTTTCTTCGACGGGCTCGCCACCGACGGACGTATCTTATCGGGACATCATTACCAGGGAATTAGCTGCCCCATTCCATTCTCATTAGGTGTGTTCCAGACGCGAAGAATGGAAGTATCGAGGTCATTCGATGACTGATCTTGTTTATAAGACGTTAATAACCGTTTGAGGTTAGAGTCAGGGATGACGCTGGACACTCTGGAATTATTCCAAGGTGGATGGAATGGAATTCCATTGCATTCTTTTTTACATGTGTAATACGAGATGTCAACCCCCACTCCAGCCCTAAATTGAGGGCCCAGGACGTGGTCTATTCACTTCCTTCTATTTTACATGTGTAATACTACATGGGA
>NC_071982.1:5492728-5526515 GCF_026283585.1 Hylaeus volcanicus
CTGGAAGATGGCCTGCCAACATATGTCACCCCCACTCCAGCCCTAAATTGAGGGCCCAGGACATGTCCTATTCGCTTCATTCTATTTTCCACGTGTAATATGTTCTATTTCACTGGGATTCCCAGACTGGAAGATGGCCACGGCCTGCCAACAGATGTCACTCGCATTCCAATCCCAAATCGAGGATCCAGGACATGTCCTATTCGCGCATCGCATATGTTTTCGAACGTTCGGTGGCTTCTAGCAGCGTCGAAGCCGCAAACTGTTGATCCAAGGCTGCGCTGTGTACCGAATTAATAGCCAAATATTGATTCGCTAGGCGCTGTTGCTCTCGTCGTTCGTTGCCTTCTATCCGCGCCGTCCGAAGAGGGAGACAGGAGACGGATTCCGGATCGATCGGCGTGGAAAATCCGCGGACCAAGGGTATCGTAACTTTTAGGGGCCATTCGAGAGGGCAATCCTCCGTAAAAACCGGAGAATGACATAAAAAAACGTCTAGGACGATCGCGTTGCAGAGTTGTAATCATTAGCTGGACTCTAACAACGCTGGTCTGTGATTCTATTGTGATACTCCTACCGAAAGATGTACGTTACGAGGCATTAGACTTGGACATTCTTAGAATAATCCAGTATTGTCTTCTCAGGAAGGACAGTGAGAAAAATCATGGGTATCAGCTTGATGGTCAGTACTCCAAGCGTTAAGGGATTCCTGTCCTCAAGCCTTAGCTCCACAGTGTCCTACGATGGTCCCTCCCATCAAAAGACGGACTTCGGGAAGCCAGAACATCCGGGGGATGATCCCCTATTGCGTTTTCCGCGAAAAGGATTAGCGGAATTAATGTATATTCACTTGGCGCATTCAAATGAACCAAACCAATGCTATATCGCCCGCACCGCGCCCACCAAGTAGGATGTGCTGTCACTTAAATTGGAATCACAAGCGCGGCTAAAAGCATGGAGTACCGTGAGAGCTGACCAAGAGAATGACATCGGCCACTCAGGTCGTTTCCACTGGTATTATCCGGTCACTCTTCGATTCTCGATGTCCAGTACCACCTAGCGACCCCTCGCGTGGCTAACGAGATATCGGTAAGCAAATTAGTCCGCGTGTTTACGGTACTTTAAACAACCGGGCAAGTAAACAGGGTCTCGGTTAATGCCCGTAATTCGATTTCCATCATCCGCTATATAAGCGTGGTCGGTGGCTGGACGGTGTTTAGCTGGAAAGTCCCTTCGTTTGCGGCTTCGCAGAGCTGTCGCTTACAACCACCCAGTCCCATGTCGCTTCCTCGAACGATTTCGCGCTGTTGACCTTTCGCTGAGAGGGATTTTGAGTGCGTTCGCCACACGGGAGTGCCTGTTGCAATCCGAAAGCTGACTAAACTCCTGATTCCTGGATCCAGCGTGGCGTGACGCGGCGAGGGGGAGTGACAGAGGTTTGTAAATTGTTCGAAACATGTAGCGATATCCCTTAGGTATTTTCCACCGGTAGCTTACCTGTTCCATTAGCTGATTAGCTTGGCAGAGACAGGGGTTCGTATATTATCGGGGACACGTTCTTCGGTGACTAATGATAGAGCTGTAGAGCCAACTTCCAATTAGCAACCTGGGTGTACATATATTAACCGAACACTATTGCAGTCACTATCACATTAAACACGACACACACTTCAAGCCCGGTTAAAACGGTTTAAGGGCAGTAGCATTCATCCACTTCACCGTCCCTGTAGCGCAACTTGAACTGAGCAATCCTCCATTACTCTTCTTCGCCAAAGGTGGATTCCCCCTCGCACAGGGGTCCAAAATGGGCTGCGAGAAATCCGAGAAGGACCTGGAGACCCCTCCAAGCGAGGCGAGCAGCTATTCCATCAGTCTTCCCGGGCCCCTGAACATCGAAGAGAAAAAGTACCTTCTGGCGGTGGAGAGAGGGGACCTGGCCAACGTGAAGAGGTTCATCCAGTCCGCTTACAAGGGTGGCGTTAACGTGAGTCCTATACTAGGCCTCTAGGCACTCCTGGTCGACAGGAAACGAAGAATCTGAATCTTCCAGGGCTTATCGGTGGACATAAACTGCATGGACAGCCTAGGTCGTGGCGCCCTGTCCCTGGCGATCGAGGCTGAGAACTTGGAGATGGTCGAGCTCCTAGTGGTGATGGGCGTCGAGACCAAGGACTCCCTTCTTCGAGCAATCGACCAGGAGTTCGTGGAGGCTGTCGAGCTGCTGTTGGAACACGAGGAACTTCTTACAGCCGAAGCTATACGCGAGAACAATCGTAAAGCCACGTTTCAATAACGACGTTATTTCGCATATTAACACCATTGGTATGGTTTACCGTCCATGTCCAATCGTTCAATTCCGTTGCAGTCAAGGAAATCACTCACAGCTGGCAGAAGGTCGACCCAATATCCGCCAGATACCCACCGGAAATAACGCCGCTGATCCTGGCCGCCCAGAGGAACAACTACGAGATCTTGAAGCTACTGTTGGACCGTGGAGCGACCTTGCCCATGCCTCATGACATCAAATGTGGATGTGCCGATTGCCTTCGATCGACCACTGGTGAGATAACTTGTGATACGGATTTTAAGGTAGACACTGGAGCTCCCTAGCAGCAGTCTAGGAAAGCAGATATATTATAACGCAACCAGGCCTGATGATGATCTGTCCAGATTGATGGAGTCTTCTTTTATGGATCTACCTTGCGACTGCTGATTGATGATAGTGTATTATTATCAATAATAGCCCTCCCTGCCTGTAGGTGATCCTCTGAGGCTGTCAGCTACCAGGATGTCCGAGTACAAGGTCCTGGCTAGTCGAAGCCTCAGAGTCCCCAGCGCATCAGATCCTCTGCTGACACTCTTAAATCTACCTTGCAACAGAACGATGACGTATTACTATCAATAATAGCGCTCCTTGTTCGTAGGTGATCCTCTGAGGCTGTCAGCTACCAGGATGTCCGAGTACAAGGCCCTGGCTAGTCGAAGCCTCATAGCCCTCAGCTCACCAGATCCCCTGCTGACTGCCTTCCAGTTGAGCTGGGAGCTTCGCGACTTGGCTATCGCCGAACCTGAAAGCAGAGGAGAGTACTTGAAGCTTCGAAAGCAAGTGGAAAAGTAAGCATTTTGCCACTCTTCTCGTAGCTACTCGATTCGATGTTCACCCTTCGATTTCAATTAGGTTCGCCGTCGACCTCCTGCAACAAGTACGAACCACGACCGAATTGCGCACCATACTCGACTACGACCCGCAGGACGAGAACAATTTGGCCACGAAGCAGTTGGTCAGATTGGAATTGGCCGTGCAATATAAACAGAAAAGTTTCGTCGCCCACCCCCGTGTGCAGCAACTCTTAGCGGCGATTTGGTGAGTTCATTAGAAAGTTATTTCAACTTTCTGTCGTTGAATTCGCGAACGCGAAATTGTTCCGAGGGAATTGCGAGATCCGTTTCGCTGAGAGTCTTCCTGGAATAATGGAAATAGGTGAAAATCCTTAGAGACGTTCCGAAGTTCGCAGACGACCTGGACAACGAGCATTAACGACAGAAACGTTAATCGTGAATTGTGTTTTTATTTGTCATCGAAGGTACGACGGGCTGCCAGGTTTCCGGCGGATGTCCACGTGGGGGAAGTGCGGAGTCCTAGCGAAAACCGCCACGATGTTCCCTTTTTATTCTATAATGTACCTGCTGGCGCCCGAGTCCAGGACGGGCCAGCTGATGCGAAAACCCTTCGTTAAATTTCTCGTGCACGCCTCGTCCTACGTCTTCTTTCTGTGTGAGTCTCCTCGTGGAACCAGCCGAAGGTAACTTGTAACCAAGCTACCAATTGATTTGTTCCAGTCATTCTCATGTTGGTGTCGCAACGTGCAGAAATGGAACTGACGAAAATATTCAGCAGCGATGAGTCGAAAAGAGAGATCGAAGCCAATCTGGCCAAGCAAAGAGGCGCGGCTCCGTCGTATTTAGAGGGTATCGTTGTCTTATACGTTCTTGGATTTATTTGGCAAGAGATGAGAGAGGTACTGGAGATGTCCAGCAACAATACTTTTACTATCGTAGTTAAGATGCTTGGGTTGATCGAAGGATAACCGAGTGGTCCTCTGCTTGCCTGAAATGAAAGTACTTGAAATTAGCTATCCTGATACAGCAGATTAGTCTTCCTTTCAGTTTTCCACTCAGTCATAAAGAGACACTCACAGATGCACGGTCGCATTGAAATTTCAAGGCTTACGTGGACGGACTGAAGGCCTACCTAAGGGACATGTGGAACTTCATCGACTTTACCAGGAATTTCTTCTACATCGCGACCGCTGTGCTGAGGACAGCTGCGTACCTTCAGCAGAGGGCCGAGATAAGGCAGGACCCGATGGCTGCTATGGTGCCAAGGGAGACTTGGAGCGACTTTGATCCTCAGCTGATAGCCGAAGGCCTCTTCGCAGGGGCCAACGTCTTCAGCGCTTTGAAGTTGATCCACTTGTTCAGCATCAATCCTCACTTAGGCCCTCTACAGGTACCTTTGTTAATTCTTGATAAACATTGAGTTGATACGAACCTTGATACGAACCTTCCTATTAACTTTGATAAATAGCTAAATATATTTGCTTCAGATATCCTTGGGTAGGATGGTGATAGACATCGTCAAGTTCTTCTTCATCTACACCCTGGTGCTCTTCGCCTTCGCTTGCGGGCTCAACCAATTGCTCTGGTACTTCGCTGAACTGGAGAGAAGGAAGTGTTACACTGGCTTCGGAAGCCCCTCCTGGGACGCAGCCAGTGAATCCTGCTTAAGATGGCGAAGGTACGCGACACAGTTTCCTCGGGAGACGTCTGATAACGATACTCCTGAATTACGTCGCTTTCCCTCGGTTGTGCAGGTTCAGCAGTGTCTTCGAGTCCTGCCAGAGTCTGTTTTGGGCCAGTTTCGGTGGCATTGGCATAGAAAGCTTTGAACTCACTGGTAAGTTTCAGGTGCGAGTGTGAGACACTCTCGAAGGCTTCTTTTCTGCACTGGTTTTCAGGGATCAAGTCTTACACCAGATTCTGGGGGCTGCTGATGTTCGGATCGTACTCCGTGATCAACGTGATCGTCTTGCTGAACCTCTTGATAGCTATGATGAGCAACAGCTACGCCATGATTGAGGTACGCGTGTTGTAAAAAATATGTTATGGGGTTAACTCTCATATTCCCCGCCAGAGGGCTACTTAAATTCCATCTGCTGTTTCCTTTGATATCTTTTTAATTCTTTTCGCAGGAACGCGCGGACACAGAGTGGAAGTTCGCAAGAACGAAGCTGTGGATGAGCTACTTTGAGGAAGGCGGCACACTTCCACCCCCGTTCAACATCTTCCCACCGCCTAAGCTGTTGCTCAGGCTGTGCGGCTTACAGAGGAAACGGGTCACCAGACAGACGAGCGATTACAAGCGAACGAACGATTACAAGTAATGGCCACCTTCGAGGGCGATTTAACGGTGTCTAGAAAAGGCTGACGCGTCGATAACGACAAACAATACAGCCTCAGCGCTTTCGCCTTTTACGACCCGAGATCATTTGTCCGTTTTCGCTAGGTACGGGGCGGTTATGAGGGCCCTGATATGGCGATACGTCGTGAACGCACATTCCGAGCACGAAATGGATCCTGTTACCGAGGACGACGTTCACGAGCTCAAGTCAGACCTGTCCTCCTGGCGGTGCGAGCTGCTCGAAATCCTCAGGAGGAACGGCATGGACATCAATGGCGCCGACACCAAGGAAAGAAGTAAGCACGACTGGCTTCGTTGAAATCTGTAGCTATCTAGCGACGATTGGAGACAAACAACCTTCCTAAAGTTTAAAATAATAGATCGAGTCCCAAACGTCCATGCTTTGACATAAATAATTTACCACCTCCGAAATATACAGTCTTTGTACCGAGTACACATCTTGTCGACCACACCAATTACAGGGGTGACATGTATACCATTAACCCGAAGTGAAAGGTATGCAGCTGTTAAGAAATCAAATTTGATCTCCACTTGGTTCTGAAGAGTAACAAAGAACGTCTAGTGCCAAATTAGATTGTTGCTAATGGATGTAAATGGTACCCAGCTGTTCTAGGCAAGAGAATGAAGGTTTGGGAAAGGAGGCTGATGAAGGACTTTCACGTAGCAGCCCCAGTCACGGGATCCGAAGTCGACGAGCAGGCGACGACCCTTCAGCCACCCGCTGAAGGCGAGGACAACGTTGCCAGATGGAAGAGAATCGCCAAATTGGCCGTATTGCGATCGACTAGTAATCGTTGGAGCCAGGTGCGGTCTCGATGCTTTGAAAATGATTAGAACGTAGAAAGACTTTTGCATCGAGTGAAACAATTTCAGCTAGTGGACAGCGCTATCAAGAGTTCTCAAATCGGCAAGAGCAACAGCATGGCATCCATGCAGAGTCAAATAAGCCTAAAGAAAGCCATGGAGGAAGCGCAGAAGCTGACCAACAAAAGCCCCTTGCCGCCCGTGTCGCCTATCGAGCTGCCTGAAAGCACAGCCTCGACGATCCTTCATGTTTTGCAGGACATAGTAGAGACTGACGAATCTTCTCAAGAAACATTCTCTGATCCTCCTAAACTGACGGTGTCGCTCGATCCTAGTGCAAACGTTGTTAAGGTAAAAGATCCACTTAGCTTAGGTTACTGCGAACACGAAATATAAATGAAGATTCTAGGTTAGGTTTTACCTCCGTTTAATTTGGTCATCATTGGACAGATGAATTATTTTTGCAGTTTTGATTAACTATTTCCATTTCGATTGTTACCTTCACCCGTATCTTCTTCTACAGCCCAAGCCCGTGATAACGATGGACTACGTCGACGAGAAGCCCGCCAAACATACACCGCCGGTTCCGCATCGTACGCCATCTCGCAGCGTCAGGAGGAAGCCTGAGAACTCGCAGGCAAACTACCAAAACTCATCAGGTAAGGCTCAGTAAATAATTGAGACCGTAATAATTTTGATAATCGAACTGTGATACCTACAGTGTCAAAAATTAGTAGCTGAGCAGCGCACTCTTCAAGATGGTGACTCTAAGAACCGTATTCCACGCAATTACGAAATAGAATGAACACAGAAACAAGAAACTCGTCCTTATACACCAGAATAAACAAAATATTCTGATATTCTATAATTAATAAATATAATTACGAAATATTCTAATATTCTTGCTCCTTTTCGTGGGCAAATTACACTTGTGCATTCCAGAAGCACCAACGCTGTCCGTGCAATCCATCAACGCTTCCAGAGTTCCGTCCAGTTCATCGAGATCTGGCAATCAACCCAACGCGGCCACAGATTCCAAGCTATCTGTGCCTAACGATAGTAGAACGATCAAATCGCGATTAAAGCCTACAGTGAGTCCCAAAAAGATGTCGAATTTAGGGACGTCGGGCACACCGGAGGACAAGGAAAAGCTCGTAGATATCATGCCGAAATCACCTCGATTTGCGACCAGTAGATCGCCTAGAAAAGGAGGCTGGCTATGAAGCACCGTATCGTAAAATAGTTACTTCCATCGAACGTGATCGTTCAAAGCAATCATGTACCATGCATCATCTTAACAGTATGGAATCGTACAACTAACTTTTTTTATTGTCGGATGTAAAACGTTAGGGCAGCAACGTGAACAAAGGAACCTGCGCTTTCGAATATTTTTACATCGTGTGGGAATAAATTAGCATTGAAAGGAGAGTGTACAGTGTTGATTCTTTATTCCTTAAAAAATATTTATCAGAAAAATCAGTTTTAATTAAATAAAATACAGGCTTATAGCTAAAGTATCGTATGTACTATATTTTCTTCATTTACGGATACATAGGTATCGTCGTTCGGCGTTGACGGTACACGAAAGAAAAAAAAGAAAGAGACAAAATGGCGCGTCGCACTCGGTATCTAATGCGGGAGATTAGAATGGTGGAATTGAGAAGGAGAACTGAAGTGCGCCATTCGTAGCGTTGATCAGATTGGAATCCAATTGGGCACGTTTTTAGCGAAACAATTTGGATACTGTGTTTGAGAGGGAAAGGGAGGGAGGGATAGATTAAAAACTACTGTGCTTTAAGCAGCCTGCACAACTTTACTCTGTGGACCTTTTTGCGTGGCATTAATTTTATCTCCTAACGACAACGCCATTCCTTGGCTCTTCGCTCTGATGCGAATGTGACCGACCACCGGTGCGTATGGTTTATTCAATGGTTTTTCGATAGACATATTCGCTAATGCGTCCTCCCCAAATATTGATTTCGCGTACATGTTCGCAGCCATGAACCCACACTGACCAGAAAGAGCCTGTAACGATATTAAAACATCGTGATAGCCGCAGTTTCATCTAAACTGCGTAAATAAATGTCCATACCTTCTCCGGCGTTAGACATCTCATGTTCGTGGACTTCAATAAATGCGCGAGATACTCCCTCAGATCTGACAATGTCGTATGTACAGACACCTTGTTCTCCCACTCGAATTCCGCCCACATTTGTCGGAACTCGGCGTCGGTGCACGTCGCTGGTACTATGTAATCCATGATATCTATGGGTATGTCGTTCAACACAACGACGCTTCTGTCGGATCCAGCTCCAGACACATCGTATACTAAAGAAAAATCAATCGGTATTTTTTATTTACACTCACACTGTTTCGTTAAGCGCACGGATCATTCACACACCTATATTCCCGAATATTATGCCATTTTCCGTGGACGCCACCTTTACGTTGGCTTTGATGCTCGCGAAGTCTCTTGGAGCGAGGACGATAGGCTGTGGCCTCTCCACGAGCTTCAGATCGCCCATTGTCGCCAGCTCTAAAGTGCAGTTCTGCAGAGTATCTTCGGTTTGATTGACGATTAAGACGTCGAGCACGATGTCGTACTGATTCACGTGGACCAGAGCCTCCGCGTACACGGGATCCGAGAAGCCAGTCAGTTGCGTAACCTTGCTCAAAGCGCTAGGAGCCGGGGCATCTCCAGCACCACCAGGTCTTCCAGCAACAGCCGCGCTGAGACTTTGTTCGAACATGTCGCCCGCTCCACCAGTTGGGTCTGATCCACGACTCAACTGCAGGAACTGGATCGCGTCGTCCACCTGAACGATGCTGCCTGGCTTTTCCTTCGCCTGTAACATTCAAATGTTCCAGTTAGGGTTGGACACGTCTTTATATAAAATAAAGTGACAACCTTTTGGTTCTGCGAGTCCTCCTCGGCCTTCGCTGTCAACATTCTACCAAGAGCGTCACGGCAACCCTCGGTGAACACCTTTTGAACGAGCGGCGTCGGGCAAGCCAAGGCCCTCAGACACAAGGATAATCGTTCAGCGTCGTCGTGCGTCATCGCCTTCGTGGGAAGACCCGAGCGACCTAACTGTAACACGCTGGACATCACCAGCATCGCCTCCGCTTGCATACGATTGCTCTTTTGGGGGTCGCTTTCGAGACCCTTGTAACGAAGCGCTAATTTAGCTAAAGTTGTCGCTAAAGAGGCGCCAATGAAGAAATCGCCCTCCATCATGTACTGAACCAATGCTGGACGTTTCTCTTCTTTCTTCCCTATAGTCACGAATTTAATATTAACCACCTACGGAACGGACATCTTTACGACGCTAGAGAGGTTAGGAAAAATAATTACGCGACGACGCTGTACTGAATGCGCTTTGAGTAGCGTATGTTCCATCCGATGTGACCAACTGTGCCGGTGCAACTTGAGTACTTCCATCTTCCAGCGTCTTTTCACCAGCCTGGCGTTTGTTCTCCGCTTCGAGCAACGGTAATTCACCCAAGGCAGCCCGTATGCGACTCATCACAGCCTCTATGTCTTCCTTAGACGTCGCGTACTCGCCAAGAATCCACAATGCTGCTCTGTGTACTTTCACGGATCTGATATGTGGGAAAACCTACGCAGAAATGACGATCCGAGGAATTAGTGGATAGTCGATTAACGCCTGAGCATGAAATTAGGTTAGATTAGTTGCTTGGAATATTTACTTCGAGAAGCTTTTCAACGATCAGCGGTCTGAGGTTTTCGAAACGTTGGATCGCTTCGCGAACAAAGACCAGGACGTCTGTAGCTGCGGCTTCGTTATTCTCTGACAGGAAATCCGTCAGTACGGGAATCACGGTAGCGGCGACGTCTGAGAATTTAATAGAGCAGGCGTGCAACGTCCGCACAAGAAGCTGTCGATATCTACCCGCATCTTCGTGTTCACCACCAGCCGTTCTGAGCACTTCTTTCTTCAGAAGTTGAACCATTTCTTCGATCGTGCGTGTGGTTACCAAGTCCATAGCCAGAGCCAACGTTTTAGTTCTGACTTCTAACGCTGGCGAACCTACAGGACCAACAAACATTTTTTTCACCGACATTCTTATTCCTCGAGTATGTTTTCTTCGTTCGGTTAGAAACACCCACCCAAGACTCTAAGTACATCCATGACCAAGTCCTGGAGGACTCTTTCATAGACGGGGCTATCTTTCATTGCGATCAAACGATCTAACACGATCAGTTTGACGTTATTGTCGCTTTCTTTAACAACCAATTCAATGTAGCAAGAGGCTGCAGCCTTGATAGCTGTAGGAGCGCTGGTGAGCGTCACCAAAGTGCCAGCCGCTTCGTAACGAACCGCAGCGCTCGGCGAATTCAACAAGCTATAAATACATCTGATGAAACGTCCCCTTTCCGATGGATTTGCGAGGCACACCTGTAAACATATACACTCTTGAATATGAGACAGACGAAAGCCGAAACATTCTGGCGACGAAGACATACTTTGTAAATTAGTTCAACGATAACCAACTGCAGTATGTCGCCAAAGTTGGGCACTTGATCCAAACAAGAGCCTAAATATGACAATGCTGTGCTTTGATCTGCGTGCAACAGCATCAAAAATGCATTTCTCCTGCACGACATGTCCTGTTCACCCTCCAAATATTTCGCGATTAATTCGGGAGCATCTGGTATGAGAAACTCGAAGTTTCTGTATATTGTGAAAATAGCGAGAACGGCGTTGCGTCTAACGTAAGAGTGTCTGTGCTCCAGGCAGGCAATTATTGCTGGCATTAGCGGTTCCAAAAGTTCGGGTTCCTTCAATTTACACAAAAATCTGAAAGATGCAAAAGCATTCTTGTGATCATGCACGCTTCGTTCGGTAAGATATACCATTCTCTCGATTAATACCTAAGAGTTGAACCTCTGACAAACTCATTCGGATGCTGTAAGTCCTTTCTGTAAGCATCGCAGACTAAAATCATTTCCTGAAGCAACTTGCCATCCGTAGAGGTCTTTGGAACTATTTCCCAGAATATTAATAGAAGCTTCTTAATAGTATGATCCTGCAGCGGCAGGACAAATCTGATAATAGTCATCAGAAGTCCTGGCAGCCGTTCCCCACTGAGGATCATGTGAATTGTTTTCTTAAGGGCATCGATCTTTGTCTGCACATCCCCTTTTTCAAGATCTTGCTTAAGCTGGAGCTCATTCAATGGCTCCGTATCGATTGGAATGTTTATCAAAGTATAGCAAGGTTGTTCCGCAATCGTGCTCATTTTGGCTGATGTTACACACTTTGCCAAGAAAGTCTCCTCTTACGACCTGGAATCAAAACAACGTATAGCAGTGTATTTTTAATGTTTACACCCTGAATTAGTTATTGGTATAAGCGTTAATGCACTCGAAAAAAAGTACAATTTCATTCTGAGATGCAAATTGTATTTTTCTCTAAACAAGTAACAGATAAAAAGTCGTGCATCTTTCACTCATTAATCGATACATTTGACCAGATAAGAAACGTGTCTATCTCGAAGTAACATTACTCGAGAAACAAATCTGAAGTGAGGTTAGGTCAAGTGCAACTGTGTGTTTCGCGTGACATCACAAGCCTCCATAATTTTTTGGAGATGTTTCCGATGCTGGACGTACCTGATCACGTGAAAATCGCGGGGAAACGATGGATAGCGATATTTTCCCAGTGGACAACTGACATTTATGCGAATCCGGAAACAAGGGAAACCGCATACGTGTCAAACCCCCTACATTAGGGAAATATCGAAATAAGAATAGATAGCGCTACTGTCGTCGCCTCCACGTAGATCACAGATCACAGATCTTCGAAAATTTCTGTACGAAACTTTTATTAAAAACAATTTTCAGTTGAGGGATCAATAAAAAACGTTAGCAGTATTCGAAATTCCATATGCTGATGCAGAAATTAATGTATTTACACGCTAAACTATATTATTGTTTTAAACTTACAGAACCATAAACTCTTATTGGGAACCATTTTGAGTTGAGGGATCAATCATAAACGTTAACAAATTTAGAAATTTATTAGCTTTCCTATTTCCTATTTATAAACTAAATATCACTCTTCTTTATTTTATGAAAGCGTGTTCGAGTTTACTTATCATTGCGTTACTTCGTTAACGACTGACCAACATCTTGTGGTCTTAGTTCTCAAGTTTGTCGATTAAAGCGTTGCACTTGGTTTCTTATCGTAATCGATAATGGTGGGAGTGATACTAAATGATAAGGGGGATTTCTGAGCCTGATTCGCTAGTTATAAATTTTCATAAAGTGACAAGTCTATTCTACAACTCATCTTTAATGTAAATAGTGTCAAAGAGTGAATAAATAGTTGTAGAAATAAAATGACAATGAATTCTTAATAATGAATTCTTGAAAAGGTTTTCAAAATCTAGTTTAATAACGCGTCACAGACGCGCTATCGATCGCGTTTAGTTGTTAAATCGCTAAAAATCACGTACAACTTACGTCGTTGTTTATCTTTCATTAAAAAATTTGTTTAATTTAGGTGGCACGTGCAACACAAATCATGATCATTTTTATCGATGCAAGAGGAGGAGAGCATACAAAAGTTTCCCAATTACGTAATATTATGCAATAATCATTGATCGTATCGCTGTTATTTTTCACAGCGATACTATTAATTTATATCACGCGAGATAAGCGATCTTCGTTAATAGAATACTTTAACTGGAGCACCACTGACCTAGAAAACAAACTGAACTGAATAGACCCTAATTGAGATTAAAGAAGCAAATAATTTCTTCGTGAATTTCGAACGTTACGAATTACGTTCGCGAAAAGTAATTCGAACGATGATAACATTGATAATATGAAACATTATGCGCAAGCACTCGATTCAGTTTCGTGACGAGGAGAGTAGAATTATTTCGACGAAACCGCACGTGTCCGCGTTAAAGCGATTATTCAGCTATTCGGAATATTCTAAAGCAATTGCTTTGTAAGCACGGCGAGTTGTTTTTTTGTTGTCGAGCAACATATTCCATTTTTGCTGTACTATCGACACGGCGATAAACTCTTGATCTGTTATAACGAACGATCAGATCTCCATGATTGGCAAGTACACTATTTTTTGTTCGGTTTGCGCAACCAGCAACAGCGTTCGGTTCATCGAAAGTAACTCGAACGAATGTACTCCATTTCGATTATGTTTAGACCCACCGCGAATTCGCGATATCGCGATATTAATAGAGAAAGTCACGGTTGGTCTATACGGAAAGTTCTCCATGAGTAATCGGTGACCCACGATAAAGTAAGTGCATTGTGCAAGATAATGCCGCATTATTTAACGATATTATGAAGCATTCCATGTTGCTACGGATCTTAATAGAAGCCTTTTTAAACAAAGGTTTTACATAGGTCATCGTTGATCCACGACCAGTTTATTGCACGCAATGATTGCGCTAATATGGTCATTTTAATAAGTATTTCGAGATACCGTGCATTTTTGCGATTATTTTAAACGATACCTCGGCAATGTTATCTCTGGGTCGCCGATGACCCACGACGGAATTCGAATTGCATTAGATGACGGTGGATTTATTAATTTTATTGTGAAATGATTGGATTGTATGATTTTCGTTAAGGATAAATACTATTCCATAATTCAATTAAACCTTACTAATCTCTGCTTGAAAACTTGAATGGATTCAAAGGGAAACGGCGTGGGTCATCTATGACCCACGCTACGGTAAACGCATTACACACTGCAGTTACGAATTATTATTAGTTAAAGTATTTATCACCTTCTGAACAGCATAACGTGTATTTTATTGTTGATATTTCATATATTTTTGCATTCATGCACATCCTCATACATTTTCACACATTTTCCCTTGCACGATTTAATTATTAACCCTTTGCGCTCGGGTGGCGCCTCTAGGGCGACATATGTAATTTAAAAGTGATTTTGTGATGTTTTTCTTCGAAGTAGAGTTTTTGGTGTCACAGAAATTTATTATAAAAATGGACTGGATTTGATTCTATAAAAAAAATGCCTCGAGCGCAAGAGGTTAAAACATTATCTAGAAAAATGTTGTAGAAGATTACGAGACCCTGAAAAATAAAAATCATAACTGTTCAGTGAACAGCATATAATTATTTAACAGAGAACTATGCAAGAAATTCGTCTCGTTTGGAATCCATCTTGGATAAACGTTGAAGAAAGGAGAAATCCTCATGGTCTCACCCTGAAAATTTTTTCAAATTCCTGCACGACCGATTCCTATTGCATCAGAGAAAATTAGCGACTAGACCACGGTGCCCTCGTGTGCGGCAGCTAATTGCGAACGTCTCGACGCGACGGAGCCGATCTTCAATTATTTCCCGTCTCTGTCTTACTTACTTTTTTCGATTAACTCCTATTACACTGGGCCGCTGCATCGTCTGCACACAAAGGGGGTCACACACACGTCCGCGTCTCGTCGGTACTCTCCCGTTTCATTCCTCCGTCTTCCTTTCGCTCCGTGGCCACGTAAGGAGTTCCACGGGGTGAAGATAATCATCGGAATCATCGTTATTGACCTAAACTGTTTTGCGCTTGCCACGTTGTCGGCGGCACCCTGTAGACGACCCCATCGGTCTCGCTTAACCGACCATTGAATCGCAGATGAAATTTTGATGAATTGCACGAGCTTCGGTTTCTTGGTCGAAATTACGCTCGGGGCGATTGTTTCGTTGTTGCCACATCGATGCCGATGCCGTCTTGCGGAGATTTCCCTGTATAGTTTCCTCCATTTTGTAATAATTAACTTCGAGATTGTTGAGATGAACTTGGTTCTATTTATTCGACTCACATCTCACTTAAGAAGTAAAATACAGTCAGTCCCATAAATAATCGCACCATCTGTGTCTATTACAAGAATTCAATTAAATGACAGGCTTGATGTTTCCAAATAAATGTTTCATTATATATATGCACATGAATAAACGTTACACACGTATATTTTTATAATGAAACAGAAATTTATTTATAGGGTAGATGACAGCGAAAAGGTTCACCATGGAAGTTCCCCAACTAATACCAACTCAATTAATACCAAAGACTCACGTCAAACCAACGGAGACTCGCGTCAAACACAGATCCAATTTCGTCCACATCTGTCCCAACTCGGATCAATCTAGCGCGTTCGAAACACAGGAAGCACTCCGTGTTCGACCCAGAAAATTCGCCCCGAGTCGAAGTGAATCCCCCTTTCTCCTGACGCTGCAAACCTTGGCAAACAGTTTCGTGTCGCATGACAAAACAGTACGATATCAACTTCACCTGTCATCGTTAGCAGTCGAATCCGACTATCCGGCATTTTTCGATGCGATAAGAATCCGCATCAAATATGTTACAAACGTGACGACCTTGCAAACAATCCCGATTGTGCGAACGGGCCAGCGACACGTTCCGTCGGATAACAGCGGGATTTAAAATGCGAAGGATCGGTGGACGTCTTGAGTAGCACAAGGACCATCTCATCGTCGATATCGTCGCGTTTTAAATAGCTGGCAACCTCTTTTCGTTAACTAGCGCGTTATGGATCGTGTGCGGCAAACAATACGCGTCGCGCTTTTCGCTGCGATGCTAGTCGCGGTGCTGGACGTCTCCTTAGGAGACTCGCGGATACCCTTGACGTGCAAGAACATCGCCAGGGACGCCATCATCAACAGCTGCAAGGGGCCCAGGAGCAAACGATCCGTTCAGGAGCAAAGACCGTTGGTCCGAACGTTGACCATAGGTGAGTTGGGATGTGTTTGTTAGAGTTGGATACAGGCGAGCAGTTGACGTATTCGGGGTTAGGGTACTCCTGATGAGGAATTTGTTCGTTAGATTTAGATAGGGAGCTGAGAAAGCGAGTGATTGGAGTTTTAATAGTTGCCAGTACGTTTGACAGAGTTGGATTGAGAATAGAAAATGTTGACGAACTGTTTAGAATACTAGTTAGGGTACTCTTGATGAGGAATTTGTTCGTCAGATTTGGATGGGGAGCTGAGAAAGCGAGTGATTGAAGTTTTAATAGTTGGAGTACGTTTGACAGAGTTGGATTAAGAGTAGAATATATACTTTTGGAGTATTCCTAGTTAGGGTATGATGGGAATTCGTTCGTTAGAGACTGGTGAGATGTGTGGTGAGAGTAAGCAACCATTTGGGACCTCAGTGGTTGGGATACGTTTGGTACAGTTTGATTAGGAGTAAGGCATAGACGAGTTAGATCAAGAGTGGAATGTAAACGGCGTGTTAAAGTATTCGTTCGTTAAAGATGGGTGAGAGTTGTGCTGAAAATAAGCAACCAGTTGGAGTCTCAGTAGTTGGGATACGTTTGATACAGTTTGATTAAGAGTAAAGTATAAACGATTCGGATTGAGAGTAGGATATAGGTAAGCAGTTGAGGTATTTGTTCTTTAGAGATGGGTGAGAATAAACAATCAGTTTTAGCCTCAGTAGTTGGGATACGTTTCATATAGTTTGATCAAGAGTAAGATGCATGTAGCAACGCATGTGAGCAACGCATGTAGAGTGTCAGGAGGTTAGTGACCGAGCAATCTGTCTTTCAGATGGGTTAGATTCGCCAGCGGAGCCTGCCACCACTCAACAGAAGCGGCAATGGAGAACTGAGATACTGCCAACTGGAATGATAGGACCGATGGGGCAGTTGGGACCGATGGGGCCGATGGGGCCGATGGGGCCAATGGGGCCGATGGGACCGATGGGACCGTACTCTATTGGAGCAACGGACAACACCTACCACAACATGGGATTCAGTTCTCCCGGCCTGCAGATCCAAACTGACGAGGGCGCCAGTATGACGAGTCAGATGATGGGTCCAACGACTAGTTTCGCACCCTTTCCCGGAAGATATAGATATTCTGTAAGTATACAGTGTCCTTTCGTATTAACAATCTGGTTAATTGATTCAATAAAGAGAATAATATTATAGGGGGACAGAGTTAGGTACCAAGATGGCGACTTGAGTAATATGGAGATACAAGTACCTTATGCACGTACATATTGGATTAAAACGTTGGATTATTAATGTTAGGATACGACTGCTGGTCTGTACGCCCTTTCACACTGCAAGTTTTAATTCGACTGTTTCGATTCATCCATGTTTGGCTGTAGTTGTAGAATTAAGGAAGTAGCGGAAGAAAAATTGTTTAAAAAGGGCTCTTAATGGTAAAAATCTCAAATCGATCGATGGCAACTTTCAGTTGGAACAAGTTCTCAAAGTATGTGTATTTTTCAGCTTTATGAAAACGAGTAGCGCCCTTAAGTGACTGCTCGATGCCACTCCCACCACTGTGAATCACGCAAGGGACGACTCTTCCTCCTACAACAGTGCTGTCCACGGATTTGATCATTCGTGGTTTGCACGACGTTATCAGTCGAAGTTCGTTTATCCGGTGACAGAGAACAGAGGATACTCTGTTGATTCCGGAATATACTATGGACGACAAGGAGGAGTCGACCTTCAAGTTTACACAAAGAAGCGAGAAACAGAGTGGTGGGGGATACCTGTTTAGTGGCCTCGAGCAGTCAATCGATCGTCATTCGAGAAACGAACTATATATTCGCGCTTATGTTACGTAGAAAATATTACGTAACATAACATAACATCGACTACGTTAAATTGTTGAGTTGAAAGATGGGTTGAAAGAGTGAATTGAAACTGTTTGTTTTTAAGTACTGACCAGTTTGATAGCATTATAATAGCCAGTAGTAAAACTTGTTTGAAAATGTTTGGGATATAATGGTGGTGTGCTTAATCATACGATGTAACAAAATATTTAAAAAAAGAATAATAAAATTTCGTTTTGCGTAACATTCAAAAATATAAGACGAAGTTAAATGTTACTACCCTGTATTAATAAAGTATCTTTGGATTAAGATTGACCATAAGTTTGTTAAAAAAGTGGCATCTGAAATAAGTGGATATCAAATATTTCATATATAAAGATTCGAACAAATCTTTCGAAGGAATGCAATCTTGTCAGGTTTATGAGTAGAAGAAGAAAGAAAGTAATTGCATTTCTGCACGAAACAGATAACGGTATAGACGTAACCGGAGTGTCAGAGATAATTTGCATTCTATAAATTCTCCATGCTAAAAATAATCGAACTATTCACTTTTCAATTTGTTAATCTTTATTTTTGTTAAATTCAAGCTAAGCTTCGAAGACCTCGAAGAGCTTCACGAGGAGGTCGGCGAGAGGTTCGTGAGGAATTCCAAGGATTTGAACAAGAAAATATTTCTGAAAGTTGCTGCGAAGTGTTGTCCAAACGTGAAGCTGTGCATGGACGATCCGAGCCAAGTCCCGTGCATGGGATTTCCCTGACGGGGCACGCGAACGTCGCTGTCGAGTTTCGAACGAAAACCGCAGCCAATATCTAAAGCTTTAATATCTAAACTTTTTAGAGAATGGGTCTTCCATCGCTAGTACTTAAATATTCGAGCGTGTTTGAAGAATCCTCGAAGAAATAAAGGACACATTGCATCGACGCACTTACCCTGACATCCCGCAAAAATTTCGTTAGAGATAACTAAATAAAATTGGATTACGACAGTGCTGGACGTTATTCCAGCAAATTTTTATTCGAATAGCGTACGAATTAACGTTACCCGACTCAGTCGCGATTCGGGCCGAATTACCAGCTCGAGGCTTATTGTTAGATAGATAAACATTCGAATAAATAGCTCACGCTCTCATTCTTTGTTTACACGAAATTGATCCAATATCTGTTTACAACGCGATTAATGAATATTGCTCGTTCAGCCCTGATAATTTCTCCGGCATCGTAAACGTAAACACTTCTTCGAATTCCCCAGGAACTCGTGCGATGTTAGCAATAATCATTTTCGTTTTCAAACAAGCTGATACAATTATCTGTGACCTTGCAGTTTGTCTAAAATAGTAAGAAATATTAAAAGGATAGTGGTCCGATGCGAAACTACAGAAAAGGAAAATAGAAAATGGCAGACAAAATACAACTTGTCAAGGAACAAATAGAAGAAAGTCATTTCCACGAAATACAATTAAATGACGGAGAAAACATTTTTTTAAAAACAGATCCGTACATAAGGCGATCGAAGTGTTTTAATATTCTTCGAGTAAATTTGCTTGAGCATCCCGGGGGGGGCAAACATTGATCCACAAAATGTGAACATGCCTCGCGCGCACTCTAGCGGGGCCCGCGGAAGTCCACGTCGACGGTAGCGCCGTCTATGTTCTACCCCCACCACTTACGCACGTAAACTAACCTATATTGTACATGTGAATAGGATGGTATCGGGAAAATGAAACGCTACGGACTCTATTCGTCTCCTTCTCCATATATACAAAGTTTATCTGCTACTAAATATTTATTAACAGACTTCTTTCAAAGCGGGAGTTGTCAAAACGTGCGATTGCAAAGTATACATGTACCCGCCCACAAAAGGGATGAAAAGGACGAAATATAATATTAAACTCGAGTCGGCTGGGCGATGTAAGAACGAAAGTTGTATATGTGTAAAAGGAGACGAATAGAGTCAATGCCGTTTTATTTTCCCGAAGCTGTCCGATTTACGTTTCTATATTCCAATCCACGTTGTCGTGGATTAAAACATAGGCGGCGCCACAGTCGGCGCGGGCCTAATCTGGCTTCTCTGGCCTCGAATCATCTACAAGCCCAAACGGCATCATCTTCATCTGAAAGTGCACTTGCACGTACCGCCAGAGACGATGTCCCGTAGTGGGTTTGCTACTATCATCCAATTTACAAGCGAACCGTGTGCAGCGGTTAATGGCTGTCAGTGTAATGGGCTACTTGTAAGTAGCGATGGGCTCGAAGCGTCCGGCCCACGCGAGCATAAATAGAGAATTCAAGTATCGAATAAGAAAAGAACCGAGCGGGCTTTAAATAGAAACATTTATTCGAAATGAATTTATTCGACGAATGAAGATACTTTCGACGATGAATTTTTTTGATTGATTTCAGTTTCGATTGAGAAAATTGAGGATACGTTTGAATCAAAATAGATACGGTTGTCTATTAATGATTTTATGTATACCGAAATGTATTATATTTTGATATGGCAGCGATGGATGTTCAACATGAAAATCAACATTTCAAGTAGCAACAGATCCGAAGTGCTCGTCACGAAATACTTCAATAAACAGTGAATTCTCCTAGATTCGACGTGGCTTGCTACTGATTGCCAGTTGAAAAGACGAAGATTCTATTATCGTGCTCGCTTCTTGTGCACGAGTATCGTCTAACACGTTGATGTCAACGTGACCTGTTAATAATTAAATCTGCCAGAAGATGCACTGTTCAGGAACCAACTTCCAACAAGGAAACTTGGATCATTTCTTGAATGCGAAACAAAAAGAAAAAAAGAAAAGCAAAAAGAAATTTCAATGAAAAGAGAGACTATAAAAATTATAGTAGATACTGGAAATAATAACGAGGTTTAATCGTTGTCTAGTATTATGTATTAAAAAAAAATCAACATATTTATTAGTCGTAATCCTTTACGACAAAGGGTGTCACACCGACGCCATTGAAAGTTTCTTGTAACATTCCAAAGACGCCACTACGGCGCCACGTCGTTATCGTTCGTTATGTAATGATATTACTTTGATTATGACAGCGTTAGATGTTTGCGAATTTGTTATCCTAACGCTCGTTATACGCGACTCTCACAGTGAAATAAATTATTGGTATTTGTACCGTCCCATACATAGAAAGGCCTCCTTTCATGAAAATTGCTTAGACTCGACGATATTAGTTCCTCGTTTAATTTAATTAACGAGCCGTCCCGCTTTTACTATTTATTTATTTCACCGAACGGCCTTGCTCATCCTTATTTTCTATAAATATCCGCATAGTACGACATTAATTATATTAATAAACCGATAACCTAAAAAATCGAGATCAAAGAACTCGAAGCGCCTCGGGGATCCACGTTTCGACCACGTTTTTATCGGATGATAAACGATAATCGTTACTTCTATTCATAATTTTCATTTTATTTCGCTTCTTGCAACAAATGTGGCACAAGCGAGAATGAAAACACGATGTATCGTGGAGAAAGCAGGGTGAAAGGGCGAGGTTCAGCGAGTTGTCGTTTTGCAACCTAACCTTAATTATGTTTTCAGTATGTTACATCAATATTATGGTATATCCGGCGACTAATTATATAGAGTGCGAAAGGTTACCTTAACTGCCAGTTCAATTCGTCTATGTATTTAAGAAAACAAGAAGTATAAACTATGACATAGTGCTACAACAAACTGTATGTTAATATTATTCCGAAAAGAATTTTAATTTTTCTTTAATCGAAGAAGATATTAAAATCGAAATAATTAATGTTACGGAACATTTGTTTAAAAATTCTTTTGTATTATCATCGAAAATTGATTATTAGTGGATTTTAGAGCAATTTATCGAAAAACTTTGATCCCATCGCTACTGACATGCCGGTGGTTACGCAAGACCGACACGTGTTCGTTGCAAATCGCTGATCGTGTCTTCAACCGCCCCCTCCTCCCCTACCCCTGATCCCCCGCCCGCCCCTCAATCGGTACACCAGGACAGGAAGGAAAAACAAGACGACCAAGTAGCAGTTCAATCGGTATAAATACTCATTTATCCTTAACAGAGGTGGAATACAGACTACAGCAAATGTTCGAAAGCGCTTGTGGTAAATATACAACATATATAGATACATTACACATACGTGCACGCGTATGCAGACAATACAAACGTTGAGATAATCTCTGGCGACCGTGTTCGTTTCTTTCTCTCGACGGAACGCGAAATTATCGACCGAAGAAAGAAAGATCAGTCCTCAAAGGAGTTACGACCCGAACTGGGTCAGACAAATAAAACGCTATTGGACACCGTCCACATTCTAATCGCTCGCGATACAAATTGAAGACAGGCGAAATTTTTCATTGGATCATCGTTTCAAACGACCGACCCGCGGATTTTCACGCAAACGAAGTTAAATAAAATTCCAAAGTAAAACATTTTCTATTTAGGTTCAATTATTGCTGGTACATTTGCATGAAGATCCGCGGTCTACAAATGACGAGCAAAACTCGGAAATATATTTACAGTACGAAACAGCAGACGAATAATAAATTTCAAACAAATATCGCGAACGAAGCTTCGATCGTCATCTGTCGTTCGAATCGAATTTTGCCCTACGCTCGAGACTGACATTTCATTCCTCGAAATACATTCCCCGACAGGTTTTCTCTCAGTCCGGGGGTTGGTACGGTTGCCCGATGCTTCCGGCCGAATCGCCCTTAGTGACTAGTTCCGTTAGCACTAACGTTAAAAAATAATTCATCGATTTAATACTAGTGAGATCATCGTTCGACAAAGGAGCTAAAAATCATCGGCAACCGGAAGAGGAAGGAGCCCTCGCGGCTTCTTGAGCTCTTGCGATGGTTCGATTACATACACACGTGTTTATAAAAAAAAAAAAGACGAACAAAAAATATATATACATACATACAGACGTACATGAACGTACAGTACAACCTCGATAATTGCGCGATGTTAAAAACAAAGAACGGCGATCTAATAATAGTTGATAGTAACGATACGTCGATCTTCACTGGATTACCCAAATACATGTAACTAAGGAGGATCTACTGTACGTGCATTCGACACTTATTTAAGTCTTTCTCTAAGAGATCGCGCGACTAATATCAAGCCCGATCGTTCGAATTTCGTTCTCGGATCGGTTTCTGTCGCAAAACTCGACGCAACTGCGACTCATTCAATAGAAAAAAAAAAGAAATGATAATATACATATACAGGTATGTAATATACATATATATGTATACGAAACGACCAGTCTCTCACCCGTTCGATCGACGAAGGGTCGTCCTCGAAGCGAGTTATTCGGAGGCGTACCTCTGTGGTCGCTGGCAGGCTGTAATCGAGCTACGAGTCGACGGTACCCGTCGACTATAATAATGGTTCTAGCGTCGTTCTTTCTGGCTCGGTCCGAGCAAAAAGCATGTCATCTTCGTCTCGAGTTACTGTCCCGTGGATTCGAGGGGAGGATGAAGCTGCTCGTCTCACAAACCGTGAATACAACGACCAATTATCACTCTTTTATGGGACTAGACGTCTTACTGATTGGTTGCATCCATTTCCAGCTGTCTCCTCTTCACCGGTATTCTTGGTGTCGCGCCTCAGCTGGATCCTCGTTTCATCTTCCTCCGTCTTCTCCGTCTTCTTCGTCTCCCATCGACGGATCTGCTCGAAGAGCCACGAAGCTTGGGAAACGAGAGTTCCGCGATAACAACGTTGATTCGACTCCAACGTTCCTGGGCTGTTCTCTTCTCGCCTGACCGGGACTGCGTGTCTTACGGGAACGGCGAACCCTTGGACTCCCCGTTCTCCGGCGTTCCGTCAACTGGCGCCTTGTCTGGTACCTGAAACGAAGGAAAGGGCGTCGTTAGTCAGGTTGGTGGTAGCGAGATACCAGTGATGAGGATGGCAACTTTGAGGGGCTGTGTACGTCCCTCTAGTTGGATCAAAGTTAATCAGCAGCTGAAGGCTGCCTTTTCTGCTCTATGTGAGCCTAGGAACGCCATTTTTGTGACGTGGTAACCTGTTTGCTTTATAGGCAGAGGACCTGGGTGGTAGGGGTAGGTTAGGGTAAATTAACCCTTTGCACTCGAGGCCTTTCTTTCTGGTATCTACTAGCAACTCGAGATGCTTTCTTAGTATTCTATTGCCACAAATGCTATGCTTAATCAGGTCACCTTTACCTTGTCGACAACCATTTTATCCACACTTTGAGTTCCAAAGAAATTAAACAAATATTATTGTTGGCCGATTTACTGCGTCAAACCTAGTGGCGACCGAGAGTCACCTCTCGAGTGCAAAGGGTTAATTTGGACTCAATGAAGTTTAGCTCGAGGTTCAAGGGCCGTCATGGTTGATGACAGAGTAGATTATCAATGTAAGTACCTTGCCAAGACGACGACGCCTCTGCCGTCGATGTCGGCCGCCGCGATGCCTCCTCGCCGAGACCTTTCCATCGCAGCCAACGCAGTCGTCGTGGTACGTGTTAGTTCCTTTCTTCCTGGTCCCCTTCAACCCGTGGATGTTACACTTGATCGTGCCGGTGACGTTGTTGGTGTCCGATCTCGATATCTCCTCCGACGACGTTTCCGGCCTCCCAGAGGAATACGGTAAATTTACTATCCAGACCGAGTTATCTCTAGAAAAAGAGAAAAGGAAATGTTCGATTAGCACATGGTTCACGTGGACACCGGGATGGGCCAAGCATCGCACTCTAGTCGAATCTGATGATTAGAAGCAGTGAGCAGTGATTAGAAGCAGTGAGCAGTGATTAGAAGCAGTGAGAAAAAGAGAGAGAGAGAGAGAGAGAGAGAGAGAGAGAGAGAGAGAGAGAGAGAGAGAGAGAGAGAGAGAGAGAGAGAAAGAGTTGAAGGAAGTGGTACTAACCTAATAACAAACTACAGGTTAATTTGATAGGCACCTGAGTGGTAGGGGTTACAAGGAGTTGCTACGAAGTAGGGTTATGTCTATTTGCGTTGGGGAACAGATACGAGCTCGTGGAAGGAGTACAGGTGCTACTGGTATTGGTTTGTTTACTGCTCTAGTGAGCAGTTTAAATGGACACCTGAGTGGGTCAAGCAATGCAAAGAACGCGAGCAGAGGAATAGAGCTACCCCAACAGCAAAGCCATGCACACAACTTCTACAGCTTATACTTATAATTACAGGGGAACCTCGAGAGTTCCTGATAAGCCAGTGAGAGGATCCAACGAGCGCGGAAGGAGAATAGGGACCAGGAGTATCTCTGGTCAGACCGTCGGCCGCGCAATCTACTGCGCGCAGCTAACTCGAGTTCCACTTAATTCATGGTGCCTCGCAGGTCTGCTCTCTTGAGCTTTGACCCGTAACTCTTTGGCTGCCTATCAAATAGACCAGCAATCATCAGCCAACGTGATTGCTTCAAGTGGTTGGCCTAGCACCTAACCCCTAATCTGTCCGGGCCTGTTCCAGACCTATCCACGATAATCTGCTTACGGATCTCAGAGATTGATTTTCGACGCTAACGAATTGTCGCTGTTGCAAAATACGCGAGACTAACTCAGAAAATCGCAGGCTAACCTGTTAATATTGCGTCGAGCGAAGAAAGGTAGAGGATGCGTCAACAATGATAACGATACGGTAGCTGAGAGATCTTCCGAAGTAAACGACGCGGTTTACTCGAGACTATCTCTAACAGATAGCGGACTATGTCAAGGGTTGGACCTCTTAGGTTAAAGAGGTCTGTTTCTTTTAGGACACGATACAAATTGACCTGTCAATGTTTACTGACGTGTGAATCTAAACTTCATTAGGAGTACCTATCTACCGAAGTTTATAGGCTAGGAACTTTACCTACCTGTGTCTTTTCCGTACCTGTGTCATCGTTCTACAGAGAATTCTAACCTCAAACATTATGAGTTAATAAAATTATCTTCATCAAAGCCCTTGCTTATTAATCGTGCTACCCAGTTGAGCTCTTGGCAGCTTCTATCTCATTCTAAACGGTTTTGTGTGGGCTAAGTGGAAGCACGCGATACCGTCAGATCTTATCTTCGAGTATCAATTACTGGTGTCCAAGCCGAAAGACACACGCGTCCCCGTCTAGACGAGGGCCGACAAGCGCAAATAGAGGGACGAGTGGAGGTCTATAGATTCTTCAGCGGCGGTGTACAAATAACACGTTATCAACGGGAACAAGTGCGCTTGTTGATGTTTACCACCGACGACCAAATATGGAACTGCGAATCGCGTGTATCGAGTACCATTCCTATCTGGAGTAAACAGCAACGAAACCGATACCTGAGATCGTCCAGGAGGGAGACAATAAAAAAGAGTTGAAAACAAACTCTTCTACTTGTATACTTCATAAAACTTAATTAATTGCCATTATCGTAATTCTGAAAGGCTATATAAAGGCGAAGGATATATAGTATCACGAAAAACTGTATAAAGTTGCGAATTAATTTCGTCGAGAATTCAGTAAATACAGAAGCGTACATTAACACTATGGCGTCCGGTGACACCACCGTGGTGCGATGCGAAAACTATCGGGCAAATGCCAGTGGCACCACTGCGGTGCCATGCGAAAACTATCAATCAGTCCTACCGGCGGACGCCATAGTGTTAACTAAAATTTGTTCCAGCGTTTCGCAAACATTAAGGCGAGAATCGTACCTAAAAGAAACTTCGACTAAGTGCCCAATCGAGTCAAATTCCGAGAATCGGCCGCATTAAAATTGCGCGAAAAGTAAAGATGGCGTACTCGCGCGATTTCGTGAAAGACGCATAAACGAAAGGAGGATAGAAAGGAGAAAAAACAAGGCGACGCGAGAGATAGCCCGACGGATCGTCCTAGTACTTCGGACTAACCTTCCTGCTGAGGCCACTTCGCGCAACCGTGAACTTTAGGAAAAGCGACAGAGATTATCGTCGTGCCGCTGATAAAGCGTTGCGCGGACCGCTCTCTCTCGTTCGCCCGCGCGCTGTTCCGGTTTTCTGTTCCGTCGCGTTCGTGCACCGCAATTGACCGACAGCCACGGTTAATAACACGCTTGCTGGTGTAAACCACCTACTATCGACGAGGTAAAAGTCCACTCCGACTCTTCTATCGACCAGCACCGAAGAATAACAACATGTTGATTGCAGGGATCAGCTTGCTGGCCGCGGTTCGAGGAGCGGTGTACCATAACGGGTGTACCAGCGGCTAAACGGAATCTGCGAAGAGCTAGGGACGAGAGCTTCCGGATGACGAAGGGTCAGGACCGTCGGTGAGCACCCGAGGAATCGTCACACCGAGGAACTCATCGTCAACAGCCTCGTAAACTAAGTAGAGCCCATGGTTAGGTCTGGGTTAGGTCTGGGTTAGAACCCATGGTTAGGGATGGAAGAACCCAGTCCTTCGGTTGAGGTCTGGATGTCCCACGACTGAACATCAGCGAAGAAACAGAGAATGGTACCGAGACCTGGTGCACTGCTCAGGTATCTCAAAGTCAAAATAGAGGGCCCTCGACCTAACCAACGCGATGCTCTGTACAGCTGACATTTGGATCTAGTATCTCCAAGTCAACATCGAGTACTCTCAACCTATCAAAGTAGTACCACACTTTGGTATCCTAAAGTCGAAAATCTACCCGTAACTCAAACAGTCGATCTCTATGATTGGACCTGGCCTGTCCAGGTGTCACCATCGACCGCAGCCAATCCTGGACCCGGACCACTGTCCGGGCATCCCAAATTCTACTTCCTCTAAACTTTAAACGAAACCAGCTATCAGATCGACGCGCTAGACCGCGTTACGCAACCGCCTGTGTTTTGACGAGCCAGTCTCCGATCGCGATCCGAACCAGTCGGTCGCGGGTTAACCTCTCATGCGCGTAATTGTAGTCCAGAGATGGAAAAAACCAGGCGAAGGATCGTGAGCTCCGCATAACAACGAGTCGTCCAAGTTGACTAGCGATTAAATCAGCCTTGGTCCGCGGGCTCGGTAATAGGTGACCATTATCCGAAGCGGAGTATCGCGACGGATCGAAAAGCGTGCCCGGTCTCCCGGAACGAGACTGCTCGCGACTGGAAGAGTCGTCGAGAGGGTTAACAGAGTTACAGAGAGAGTTAAGGGAACTTAATCAGCAACCAGATCAGCGACGACCTTTCAATTTCACCTCCCGGGATGTTCACTCGTGTCGAGAGAAAGCGCGAAGTCCACTGACGAGACCTTCCTTCAATCGCGCCGCGGTTCGAGGTCGTTACAGGAAAATTAGGTATCCCAAGGGGATCCTGAAGCGAGCTCGTGCAGGATAGCGCAACTAGAGTGTGGTAGGTGAAGCACCGAAAGCAAATACCAAAGAAAAAATGGAGAAACTAACATCCACTCACAAGGCGCCTACGGGGCTGTCCGTGTCCTGCTTGCAGTACTGTTGCAGGTGCGAGAACGAGCACTGACGGTAGCAGCACTCCTCCACCAGTCCTGGTTCCATCGAGTCCTGGGGATCCGCTTCTGCGCTGTAGGAGAACGGCTCGTTGTACCCGCGATCCTTACACGCCAGCGCTAAAGCATCGCTGAGGCTCTTGGAGCACAGTCTGAGCAGCGATCTCTTGTAAGGGACGCCGCTGACGGTGTCCAGGAGCGCCAGGAGGATCAGGCCTATCAGGACCATCCTCCCCGTTCTCGTTCTTCTTGACGTCATCGTTCCGCACCCTGGTCTCGACATTTCTGACGCTCGGCCGTGTTAACTCGACACTGAATGTCCACGATGCGACGGATTCGCGCGCGGTACACACGGGGATTTTCGCTTCTGCCAAGTGATCACGGTTGAACCGCTGACTGCGGCATTCTCCAGCCACGTGTCCTCGAGCTTCCCACCGCGATGGACCAAACGGTCTCGAGTGGTTCCGGTCCAGGTGCCTATCCTGGTCCCTATTAATCCTATTTAACAGTCTTTGGCTCTCAGCGTGGATTCCCTCGCGGAATTTCTTCAGAAACGGTCTGAAGTTCGGGTTGTCTGGTCTCCGATCTCTTCGACTGTCACTTGTGGTAGGTGTTCGCGGATCTCGTGTGTTGCTGGTAGGTAGGTGTTGCGATCGACTGTCGTGGCCGACGGCGGTGGTTGAAAGACGGATGGCGGTGTCCGAGTTGTTTCTGAAGAGACCTCCGCTGGTACCGAGTTTCTCGGTGCCACTGGTACCGGCTTGCCTCGCCACGCGGTTCTTGTTCCACATTTCACGGATTAGAGGAGAGGAACGATAAGACGGCACGTTGAGAGAGGGGTAAAGATGGCCGGAGGAGTAGGCGGAGGAGGAAGATGCGAATACGGAGGAGGGAGAGGAGGTCATACTGGACCGCTGGTGGTAGACGGTGCTCGTGTGCGATCTATAGTACACCGGGAGAAGGGGTCGATGAAGCGAGATCGTTCGATCTCTTTCTCGTTTTCGCCGGACAGAGTGGCCTATCGGGTCCACCAGCCGTCACCGCTGACGTCTCGATCGAGAGACCAATTCCAAGGTACCGCATCGCAGCTCTCCTCAGTGTTTCGTTTTCCGGTCTTCCGGCCTCTCTTTTGGCAACTTTTCCCGTGGTGTCGTGCGCCGTTTCCCCGACAGTCGTTTCTTCGATCCCCGGACCATTTTCGCCAGTGTTTCACTTGGGTGTTATCCGGCCAGGAGGGTTCACCTAGGATCGTAACAGCCCTCTCCTCGAGGTGGTACTCGAGCTCCGGTCCCCAGCGGTGCCGAGGACGTTTTCCCGTGAGTCGTTTCGTACTGCCGGAGTTTAATGCATCACCAGGGGTCTAACTCGTTGTGCCTCGGATACAATTAGTATAAATTCCACGCACGGGGCTCCGTCGGCACCGAGGCCGAAGTAGAGAGTTTCCCTGGTCCCAGGACCAGACAGTGTCATCCTTTCTCGAGGTCCCAGGTCTCAGCAGTGCCACAGGACCCTCTCTTTCAGGTTATTTCGTACTTCTGGAGCCCAACGCGACTCCGCCAGCGGTTCTCAGTGCCGCCCGCGGTGAACAGTGCCATGTGCCCGCGGTATGCCCATCGAAGGGTAGCCATTATCGGGGACGTCGATTAATCACGGCTATTTTGCGCCTCGACCCGATATATTCCGCGTATTTTTTGAGCAGATACAGCGCCGGGGGACGTCCATTCGACCTCCTACCCTCGTTTCTTTCCGTCGATTGCACCAGTTTCTGATTATCGAAGCGGAGGCCTTCGCTCGCGAACATCCTCTCCTCCCTTTCTCTCTGCTCGCGGTGGTCGTCGGGTGGTGCGCGTCTCCGACGATCACCGCGTTTCATTCGCTTCGTTTTTTCCACTCTCGATTCAGGAACCAGGTAACGCCTCGTTTATCCCACTCGTGGCTACGGTTAAACGACCGCGATGGAAGTTCTGCTGCATCTGCTGTTCTAGCTGGTTTCGTCGGTTCAGGAACAGCGATTCTTGGTAGCCAGGAGGACGCTGGGCGTGTCGGCTTACAGCGTTGGGATCGATTTCAATGTTTATCGCTCGGTTTCGCGATCTTCAGCGTTTCTCGAGTCTGCCTCGGCGATGATGGCTCGAGAAGGCTGCGAAGGCTCGCTTACCGACAGCGAAATTTGATATTAAACGTTGACGATGCCGAAGATAAGAAAATCCAGTCGTGATGCATTGTAGTCATTCGACCACTTCACATTCGATTTTCGTAGGTTTACAGGCACCAGAGTATTTATTTAATGCGACGAACCATTTCGGTATTTTTATTTTGCACTATTACAGGCATCATCGCACGTCACACATGACACGTCACGCAAGAAACGCACTCGCGCTATTTTCAACTTATTTTTTTTTGTAAAAACGCGGTTCACTTAATTGCGTATAATAAATAAATAAAGGTGAGAATCTTGGTTCGAGCAATCTGCTCCGGCTAGCGGCACGTGGCACTACGTCATCGGCAGCACGGGTAACATTTGCGTTACGTATGTCAACAATTCCTCCGCACACCTTGTAGGCGGTACGTAAGAGGAGTGACATCTAAGATAAGTAGAATGAGCTCGCCGCTGACATTTTACACCGGCACGTGCCCATCTCTGAATCGCAAGAAAACAGAGTACACGAAACGCTCTTTGCGAAATGAAGATTCACTGTGGAAGGGGTAGGGGAGAAAATACGGCATTTTTAATACAGAGAGAACAATTCTTTATTATTCGTAGTTTAAACAATTTTAGGTTAATTCTATGTCGGATGACATATGTCAGAAAATGGCGATCAAAATTGTTATGAATATTTAAAGACTTTAAAGAATATTCAAAAATGAAGTCTGCGAAATTTGTTTATTCATAGAAAGGTTACAAATGAGCTGTGTCAAATGAGCTCGTAGATGTTGATAAAAAATCTCATCAGGGTTCAAAGACGAATCCTTAAATCGATCAATGAATGCTCGATAAATGAATTTTAGAAAATCTGTCTAATCATAGAAAAATGTCTTCTGAAAATACTATTGCTCAATGGGTTTCCTGTTATACGAATTTTAAACTCGCCCCACGTTCATTCAACTTTACAGCGCCTGACGTGACCGCCATTTTTTGAATGACTGGCGCACCTGCCGCGAAGCTGGGTGAACTCTGTGTACCACGTACGTCTTTATCGATAAGCCAAGCAAATGTTTAAGTCAGTGCATCGCACCGCGCGCGATCGTCGGCCTGATGGTTTTAACCTCCAGCGTCACGTTCGGCCGTCAACGATCTCGCCACGTGTGGAACGATAGTAAATATCGCGGCACGTGATCGCAATTTAGAAGAAAATTCTTGGGATTTTTCTGAAAAGCGAAGGAATAACGCCAAGGACACGGCACGCGACACGTGTACCCATTAATGGCGGTGGTGTAGCAGCGGCGGGGCAAGGGGCTCTCAGTGACTGCTCGCCGCGAGCGTGTGTCGTTGCACCAGGTTGGAAGCCTCCCATTTGCGTAATTGTCGATTCACCGTTTCGAGAATGCTCGCTTTGCTTACCCGCGTACGTTTCGGTTCGATATCCTCCGAACACTGTTCGCGTTGTCTTAGTCCGATCGGACTGTTTTACAACGGAACAAATTTAACGATTCACTGGGAATTGATTTGAGAATTTTTCAACCGTGGACATATTTAGAAATATATATTTCTAATCGTACGATTACGATGATAATTCCAGTGATAAATTCAAAAATTTCAGGAATAATGTCTAAAATACAGTTTCCAGAGTTTAACATTCTTGTTGTGTCATGGAATAATAATGTTTGTACTTAACATAGAGTTTCATACATCGCAGGGTCATTTCGTTTGGAGTCACCCTGTAGACGCTCTCCATGTTCCTAATAACGTTCTTCAGAAAAATTCGGAGGAAGCGTTATTTAAGTTCTTAATATAGTTTCGTTTCATTGTAAATAAGCGATCGTAGTTCGATATGTCTGACATGATGACCATGCAAAGCTGCCAATTTCGTTCGCAGAGATTAGGCGAACGGAGGCGAAAGTGCCCCGTGTCCAGCGCGATTATTCGCCCACATTTTTCCCTATCGATATGAAGTGATTAGTACAAAAAGAATTCGAAAATTCTGTTAATCACCTCTCCATATCATAATGTCACAAGACACAGCAAGTGACACGTGTTGTCCTTTAATTTACGTGGACAGACATTTTGAATGATGGGTTCAATCCCCTACCAACGTGGAGTGATTGGTACACGAAGAATTCAAACAATCCCCCTCTCCCTATCATGATGTCACAAGATACAGCAGGCACGTGTTGTCCTGAAAATACTAGTCCACGTGGATGACACGTGTTGTCCTGTCATCCACGTGGACAGATACAAACAATCTCCCTCTCTCTGTCACAATGTCACAAGAAACATCAGGTGGCATTTCTGTCGCTTCACCACACGCGCGCAGCCATTTTGAATTTTTGAACATGACACGACCCCTAGTACACGAAGTCTATAACAATTTTCATAGTCTCCATCTCCCTATTAATGTCACAAGATATATCAGGTGACATTTATGGTCGTTTCACCACGCTTGGACAGCCATCTTGAATTTTTGAACTCCTTAGATAGGCCCTCCCCTTGTGTACCCCTAGTACACAAAATACACTATAACGATTGTCTTAGTCTTCCTCTCCCTATCACAATGTCATAAGATACATCAGGTGACATTTGTCATCGTTGCATCCACATGGACTGCCATTTCGAATTCTGTATTCAACCAATGACCCCCCAGTATACGAAAAATGTAATAATTCTCTAAATTTTCCTCTCCCTTCCATAATGTCACAAGATACAAGTTGTTCGCCGTTTTCCTCGATCTCGCCGGTTAGACTTCGGCCAGAAAAGTTTTGGGGCGCCCCCTGGGAGCCGCGCGAACGGGGTTAAGTTCGTGCGGATATCGTCGCCTGTCGATCATCCTCTATCGGCTGTTTTGCATGGATTTTTGTTCACGGATCGCAGGCATCGCAACGGAAACTCGGTCGTGCAGCTGGCCGAATCTAGGTCCGATTTGCTTCAGGATAATCACGTGCGCCACTGTTGAGTGTACTTTGAAATCGGAGCTCGCGGGGGGGGGGGGCGATATCTGCGTACACTTTGGGAGGGCCTATTTAAGGGTCTTCTGCGAAGACGAAACAAGAGTCTGGATCGAGAGCCTTCCGATCAGGCGAGCAATCGGAGACGCGGCGCTTCGCTGGTGGTCCTCGAAATTTCGACGGTCTGGCTAAGCACTGACCTATTCCACTAAATGGCTGATCTGTCCACGCGACGCTCTTGGTTCTCAGAATCGTTGAGATTGCAATCTTTGTACCTAACAAAGCTTTGGATTTTTCAACTTCAAAGCTTCCAACGGTTAAGCCTCCAAATCCAAAGCTTTCAAATCCAAAGCTCCCAACTCCAAAGCTTCCA
>NC_071982.1:5526525-5531807 GCF_026283585.1 Hylaeus volcanicus
AACTTCAAAGCTTCCAACGGCTAAGTCTTCAAATCCAAAGCTTTCAACTCTAAAGCTTTGAATTTCTATGCTTCCAACTCCGAAGCTTTCAACTTCAAAGCTTCCAAATCCAAATGTAACTTTTATAATAAGTCGCGAGAACTTGGACGTTCGAGAAGGTAACCTGACTAAGAACGCACTTACAGTACTCCTTATCACGCTTGCAATTCTAAGAAGTGTGATAGACGTACGATGTTTTTCTCGTTTGTTTCACTTTCTCAGATAATAAAATGCTTAGTTTCGCGTTCCATAATCACTATGTTCGGTACGATTTCCATAAACATTAGCGTGAACTGTGACTCCCGGATACTTCGCCAGTTAGGCTCTTTCATTAATGTTTCAGTTCCTTAAGGGAATCTGAAGAAAAATGTCTACATGGATGATAGGGATAATCAAGATTCCATCTCGGTTCTCGCTATTCTTATTCGATACATAACCTAAAATACACAATAATGCCAGCATAACCTAAAATATTTAACCTCGACGATAGGTATCGACAATTTTTTTAAAAGCTTCGTAAACCAAAAGACAATCAGACGAATATGTTCATCCGTGTCGATAGGCGATACATTGTTAAATATTATTCCATCGCTCGCAATTGTCTTATCATCGAAGATAAGACAATTTTCCTAGATAATTCAATGGAAGAGTTCGCTGGAGGTAGCAGAGAAAAGCAAGAGATGTCCGAGGTCGACTCGTGTACGACCTGAAGCCGATACGGCAATCGAGGAAATAATAATTGTCTCGTTTTATCGTGTGAACGCATTATTATTTGTTGCTGTACAAACTTCAAGTTGATTGGCCTAGTTTTAGGATTATTTATTGACCGATAATTTTCATCGCGATCGTTAATGTTGTTGTTAACGAAACTATCGGTTCTATTAGGGAGTCGTATCTGCGAGTGCGTTTGTTTCTGTCCACGAATGGTGGGGGAAAGTGACCTTGACCGGCCAATTAAGGGAAAAGTAAGAATTTCGCCGAGCGATGCGAATTTCTCAAAAACATTTCGTATTCTAGCTACAAAAAATTCATCCACGTGATCTTTTGTGCACCCGGTATGCAGAAGGTGGACAACGACACTCGATGTTCGTTTCTGCAAATCATACAACGTAATTATCGCGATGAAGTTGAAATCACAATGAATGTTAGCAACTCTCTTATTAATAACTCAATGGGGGCTCGGGGCCACATGTTGCAGGGAATTAGGTACGAAGAACGCCTCGGGCGAGAAAGTTTCTGTAGTACCCTGTCATAGTGATTAATCAAGATTGCAACCTTGTTTAATTCAAGAAACCCGAGTCACGCTGCACTTCAATAGGAGTGCGCAGTTCGCGGAACGTTGCCGAAGGTAATTCGCCATAGTCGCGATGATTGCGCAAGACATCACCTCGTGAGGAATACTGAAACACCTATTGGGACATCTATCTTCTCAGACAGCTCTCTGCAACGTGCTCTTGTCGCTGTAGAGGGGAAAGAAATGTTGCACGAGGTCGTCTTGTGAAGGAATACTTAGACACCTATGAGGCATCCATCTTTTGAGACAACTCCTCCAGCTTGGTTGGACCTCGTTTATAAGAACATCATGTTCAGACTCGGATATATGAAATAGTAGCTGAGCACAGTAGCCTACAGGCGTTTGTATCTGAGCCCTGTACCCTCTAACCAACTGTACCTCTGGTCCTCTTCACTTGAGCCCAGGACTCTCTGACTTCCTGTATCTGAGGTCAGTGCCCTCTACATACCTGAGCCCAGTACCCTCCAGTCTCTAATAGCTGAGCCCAGTACCCTCTAATACCCTATAGCTGAGCCCAGTACCTTCCAGCCTCTAGTAGCTGAGCTTAGTACCCTCCAGCCTCTAGTAGCTGAGCCCAGGACCCTTTAATCCCCTATATCTGAGCCCAGTACTCTCCAGCCCTCTTTATCTGAGCCCAGTACCCTCCAGCCCTCCACGTACTCTACCAAAGTTCTACTGTACTTGAATTTTACTCAATCCCAGACCTTGCAACATCTCCACTCGCCTCTCGATGCATCAGTGGCTCGCTATCCGGATAGGCTCGCAGTGACCGATAAACTCTTGCATAAGGTCATCGTTGAGGAGCACAGAGTCACCTACGAGAAATTTTTCATCCCGCAGACGAGCGTCGAGCGACTGCGACACGTGGAAGCGTCCGCTGACGCGTTACCTCGCCGTCAGTGCTGGATGACATCACATCTACTGCGTTTCGCGGAAAAAGCGGAACCGTTGTGCGACGAACGAAGCCACGCGTCGATTCCTGCGTCACCAATCATTCGTTTGCTATCGGGAAACGTTATCGTCGCGGTCAACCGTTGCCTTCGTGGGGCCGCCGGCCGTTTTTAGCGCGGCGCGAGGACGGCGCTTGCAACGAGCGTGCCTCGTGGCTAGCGGAGGTACCCGGCTGAAACGTTTCGACGAGGTTTACCCTACATATTCAATTTAAGCGGTTGGACGGTTACGATTTCATTGCGCCCGTGCATCCGGGGTACCCTGTTAGGGATGGGGGGGGGGGGGTGACATCTCGTGTAACGATGCAATTGAATCGTTGAACCTCGTTTCAGCGAAGCTGAGAGTCGAGAGTTGACTTATCAACTGTGGAAGTGGGGAAGTTAGGCTTCAACTGGCTACCTCTTATGGTTGCCACTCGTAGGCTTTGTTAAGTTCAAAGTGTAAGGGATCGTAGTGTTCTGTAGGTAATCGCAGTAGGACTCTGAAGTAGCTCCAACTAGCCACCCTTTGGTGCCCTATGCTCTCACTCATCATAGTATCTAGTATAAGGGATCATAAGGTCCTATATGTACTCGAGAGGTTTCTATTTCGAGATGTATCTTGGGAACAAGCTATCAGGTGACTGAGTCAGCCCTTATGGGATTATCCATATTCCCACTCTTCATCATACTAGGCTTCCAACTTCAAAGTTTCCAACATCAAAGCTTCCAACTTCAAAGCTTTTAACTTCTAGGCTTTCAACTCTAAAGCTATAAATTTCTATACTTCCAACTCCAAAGCTTCCAACTGCTAAGCCTCCAAAGACAAAGTTTTCAACCCCAAAGCTTTCAAATCCAAAGCTTTCAAATCCAAAGCTTCCAACTCCAAAGCTTCAAACTCTAAAGCTTTGACTTTCTATGCTTCCAACTCCAAAGCTTTTTGAATTTCCATGCTTCCAACTCCAAAGCTTCCAACAGCTAAGCGTCCAAATCCAAAGTTATGATTCATAACTTTAGGACACTTTTCCCTAGATCAGTTTCTTGGATCCACACGCGCTATAATTTCGCCTAGAGTTATCGCAATTAGCGTGAATCACCGTCGATACGATACACGGATCACTTCACTCGAACGCCCAACAGTAATCGGAATCGAATGATCAGCCGAAATATCCGATACCATTTGAGCAATACTATTCCTCCACTCCCAGCCGCAATCACGGTGAACCGGAGCGAGCGTATAACACGGGGCATTCACGATAGGCCAGACTCAACAGGTTAATAGCAGGGTTAACACTAATCGAATGGGACGGAACCTCGGAGTGGACCGAGAGGAGTGATTGGCGAAAATAATTCTGCTTAGTGGTCTAATTCACCTATTGCCTCGCTCGGTCCTGGTTAAATGATCAAACATGATTGTACCCTAGGAGCACGAGTCCAGCTGAGACGGCGAGTCAACATAATTGCTCGCTGTTGCGCTGGATTAATAAGGTGGCCTATCCGCCATTTTTTCAGTCAATCAGGAAGCTAAGGTGTTTTGTTTAAAATTACGTTAATTGCTAGGCTCGTCCCGCGTTCGTTTCTTCGAATCTCTCTTTCTCGTTACACTACTTGATCGACTCGACATACAGAGACTACTATATTTCATCGAGTTACAGTCCGCCTAAACGTAATGCCCGGCGATTACAATGTAACTCCACGTAATTCGCTCGGATCATTAGTCTTAATATACGATGCCTCTCCGACACCAGCCCAAATTGCAATTGTCCGCCATAACTGGCGTCCAATCGACAGCTCCAAGAGGCGGTCTCGACTCGATCGCTTCACGGCTGTTAACATACCAATCGTAGCACGTTTCGAGAGCCACTTATCCCTAACATTTCCACCAGGGAAATGTAGCGATATTCGAGGGACAGGGAATTATCGTCGCTCACTTTCTATCGATCAGAATGGCATCTAGGTGTCGAGTAACATTTTGTCGAGTGCAAATGGCATCTCATCAATGGATCGATACTCAGTCTATTATCCTCAACGACTGTTAACTTCACCCCTATCGATGCTACTATCGATACTAAGCATAAACATTAAGTCGTGTAGGACCAATCCTTGAGATCCCGCGCTGTATCATCTCTAATGTCTACGTTCCGAGAGAATTGGATTCGTGGAAAGCGTGAATTGGACTCGACGAGGTTCGATTCGCTCGCGGTGCGCGACTGCACGCGACAGGGAATTGGCCCGACGATCCAAGCTTCCTGAATTGAAAGAGGGCGGCGGGGAGGGGGATCGCACGAGAGACGAAGCCTCAACACGTGAAAGAAGTAGGTCTCGCCGCGTTCAGTCGAGGATCATCCTGATCTATGTTGGCCGTACTTACCTCATTGTCGTTGACTGATCATGCACCTTGTTCATGCTCGGCCTCATCGCGGCGTGCACGCGTTAATGCGTGCGGGGCTGACCTCTGGCTGCAGTGCGCTGTTGTCAGTCGGCTCACGGCTTGGTCCTCTGCCCGATTGACACACGGCATAGCCGTGATTGTTCGCGATAATTGGCAGACACGCGAATCCAGCGAGAAAACATTGCCATGGAGTGGTTAACTCTATTTTAGGCCTTGGGTCACTTAAGGCCACGCTACGCCGAGGGATTCGACAGTTGCGTGTGGCCGAACGTGGACCGAGCTGGATTGGACCCGAGACGAATTCTTGTCGCAGGAGCTCAGTTCTGGGGGTCCTCCTGCTTTGGAATGTAGGGAGTGAGGGAAGCTGTAGGTAACTGTTGCTGCGACAAGGGGGGTAGAGAGAGTTGAAAGCCTTGTAGCTGTAGTAGACGTAGTTGAGGGCCTAGTACCCGCCCTAGTAGAGCTCTTATGGGATTATGTATATTCCCACTCATCATCATAACTTTCTAGGCTTCCAACTCCTAAGCTTCCAACTCCAAAGCTTTCAACTCCAACGCTTCCAACTCCTAAGCTTCCAACTCCAAAGCTTTCAACTTCAAAGCTTTCAACTTCAAAGCTTTCAACTTCA